>NC_041385.1:51343867-51376546 GCF_002162155.2 Triticum dicoccoides
GGGGCACCGCAGGGAAGGCTCGCGGGATGGCGGGGTTGCGGTGGAGTTCGGGGCACCGTAGGGGAGGCGTGCGGGGCGGCCGGCGATGGCAGACGGGGTCGACGGCTGCAGCGCAGGTGTGGGTGGGGAGGGAATGAGAGAGTGAGAGAAGAGAGAGAGGATGGGGGCGGGACGGCTGAGGGAGTCCTGGACTAGGGGGTGTCCGGATAGCCGAACTATCATCATCGGCCGGACTCCAAGACTATGAAGATACAAGATTGAAGACTTCGTCCCGTGTCCGGATGGGACTTTCCTTGGCGTGGAAGGCAATCTTGGCGATACGGATATGTAGACCTCCTACCATTGTAACCGACTCTGTGTAACCCTAGCCCTCTCCGGTGTCTATATAAACCGGATGGTTTTAGTCCGTAGGACGAACAACAATCATACCATAGGCTAGCTTCTAGGGTTTAGCCTCCTTGATCTCGTGGTAGATCTACTCTTGTAATACCCACAACATCAATATCAATCAAGCAGGACGTAGGGTTTTACCTCCATCAAGAGGACCCGAACCTGGGTAAAACATCGTGTCCCTTGTCTCCTATTACCATCCGCCTAGACGCACAGTTCGGGACCCCCTACCCGAGATCAGCCGGTTTTGACACCGACATTGGTGCTTTCATTGAGAGTTCCTCTGTGTCGTCACCGATAGGCTCGATGGCTTCTTCGATCATCGACAATGATGCAGTCCAGGGTGAGACTTTTCTCCCCGGACAGATCTTCGTATTCGGCGGCTTTGCACTACGGGCCAATTCACTTGGCCATCTGGAGCAGATCGAAAGCTACGCCCCTGGACGTCAGGTCAGATTTGGAAGTTTGAACTTCACGGCTGATATCCGCGGAGACTTGATCTTCGATGGATTTGAGCCACAGCCGAGCGCGCCACACTGTCACGATGGGCATGATTTAGCTCTGCAGCCGGACAGTGCCCTGGAGGCCGCACACGAGCCCGCTCCGACCCTCGTTTCAGAGTCGGCTGCGTAGATCGAGGACGGGTGGCTAGACACTGGCTCGGGGGCTGCAACCTCTACGGCGATGGAGCCGAATACTGGCCTTGTCCCTTGTCAAGCTCGTGACTCCGAGGTGCCGGACTCCTCGCCGGACTCCGAACCTCCTGCGACCCCTCTAATCGAATCCGATTGGGCGCCGATCATGGAGTTCACTGCTGCGGACATCTTTCAACACGCACCTTTCGGCGACATCCTGAGTTCGCTAAAGTATCTCTTGTTATCAGGAGAGCCCTGGCCGGACTGCGGTCAGGACGGTTGGGATGCGGACGACAAAGAAATTCAAAGCCCACCCACCACCCACTTAGTAGCCACTGTCGACGATCTAACCGACATGCTAGACTTCGACTCCGAAGACATCGATGGTATGGACGACGATGCCGGAGACGACCAAGAACCAGCGCCTACTAGGCACTGGAAAGCCACCTCATCATATGACATATACATGGCGGATATCCCAAAGGATGGGAATGGCGAAGGAACAGCGGAGGATGACCCCTCCAAGAAACAGCCCAAGCGCCGGCGTCAGCGGCGCCGCTCTAAATCCCGCCACAGCAAGAATGGAGATTCCGGCACCAGAGATAATAACACTCCAGACAGTGCCGAAGATAACCCCCTCCAGCAAGATTCAGCACAGGAGGACAGAGAAGCCAGCCCTCATGAGAGAGCGGCAGACGAAGAGGTAGAGGATGATAATTACATGCCTTCCTCCGGAGACGAGGCAAGCCTCGACGACCACGAATTTATCGTGCCTGAGGATCCCGTCGAACAAGAGCGTTTTAAACGCAGGCTTATGGCCACGGCAAACAGCCTGAAGAAAAAGCAGCAACAGCTTAGAGCTGATCAAGATCTGCTAGCCGGCAGATGGACTGAAGTCCTTGCGGCCGAATAGCAGAGCTCGAACGCGCCTCCAAAAGCTACCCCAAACGCAAGTTGCTCCCTCGATTAGAGGAGGAGGCATATAAACCTACATCACTAGCGCACAATACGGCTGACCGACCACCCCGTGGCCGCGACAAAGAGGCCTCTAGGCCCTCCACTAGAATCGTACCCCGGCATCGCTCGAAAAGCACAAGGCACAGGGGAATGCTCTGGACTTGCGAGATATATTGGAGGATAAGGCAAGACAATCAAGATCGGTCTATGGATCGCGTGGGCGCCCCATGATACGTGACGACAACCGTCGCGTCGGACACAGCAAGTCTGGCCGGGCCGAACACAGTAGACAAAGCTCTTTTGAGCTTTGTCGTGATACAGCCCAATACAGAGGCGCCGCACACCCACTATGCTTCACAGATGAAGTAATGGATCATCAAATCCCCGAAGGGTTTAAACCCATGAATATTGAATCTTATGATGGCACAACAGACCCCGCGGTTTGGATTGAAGACTATCTACTTCATATCCACATGGCCCGCGGTGATGATCTTCACGCCATCAAATACCTCCCACTCAAGCTTAAAGGACCAGCTCGGCATTGGCTTAACAGCTTGCCAGCAGAATCAATTGGGTGTTGGGAGGACCTGGAAGCCGCATTCCTTGATAACTTCCAGGGCACGTATGTGCGACCACCAGACACTGACGACCTAAGCCATATAATTCAGCAGCCAGACGAATCGGCCAGACAATTCTGGACAAGATTCTTAACTAAGAAAAATCAAATCGTCGACTATCCGGATGCGGAGGCCCTCGCAGCCTTCAAACATAACATCCGCGATGAGTGGCTTGCCCGGCACCTGGGACACAAAAAAGCCGAAATCCATGGCATCCCTCACATCACTCATGACCCGCTTCTGCGCGGGAGAGGACAGCTGGCTAGCCCGCAGCAATAACCTCAGCAAAAATTCTGGCAGTCCGGATATCAAGGACCGCAATGGCAGGTCACGTCGCAACAAGAACAAACGCCGCATTAACGGCGACAATAATGAGGATACGACAGTCAATGCCAGATTCAGAGGCTCCAAACCTGGTCAGCGGAAAAAGCCATTCAAAAGAACTACTCCGGGTCCGTCCAATTTGGACCGACTACTCGATCGCTCGTGCCAGATACACGGCACCCCCGAAAAGCCAGCTAACCACACCAACAGGGACTGCTGGGTATTCAAGCAAGCAGGCAAGCTAATTGCCAAAAACAACGACAAGGGGCTGCATAGCGATGACGAGGAAGAGACCCTACCGCCGAACAATAGAGGACAGAAGGGTTTCCCCCCACAAGTGCGGATGGTGAACATGATATACGCAACCCACATACCCAAAAGGGAGCGGAAGCGTGCACTCAGGGATGTATACAAGATGGAGCCAGTCGCCCCGAAGTTCAACCCATGGTCCTCCTGCCCGATCACTTTTGATCGAAGGGACCACCCCACCAGCATCCGCCATGGCGGATTCGCCGCATTAGTTTTAGACCCAATCGTCAATGGATTTCACCTCACCAGAGTCCTGATGGAAGGAGGTAGCAGCCTGAACCTGCTTTATCAGGATACAGTGCGCAAAATGGGCATAGTCCCCTCAAGGATTAAACCCACCAAGACGACCTTTAAAGGCGTCATACCAGGTGTAGAGGCCAATTGTACAGGCTCAGTTACACTGGAAGTGGTCTTCGGATCCCCGGATAACTTCCGAAGCGAGGAGTTAATCTTCGACATAGTTCCGTTCCGCAGCGGCTATCATGCTCTGCTCGGACGTACCGCGTTTGCAAAGTTCAACGCGGTGCCGCACTACGCATACCTCAAGCTCAAGACGCCAGGCCCTCGAGGAGTCATCACGGTCAACGGAAACACTGAACGCTCTCTCCGAACGGAGGAACATACAGCGGCTCTCGCGGCAGAAGTACAGTGCAGCCTCTTAAGGCAATTCTTGAGTCCGGCCTTTAAGCGACCGGACATGGCTAAACGCGCCCGGAGTAACCTACAACAAGACCACCGGGCACGTTCCAAGCACGCGTAGCAATGCGGCCCCAACCCCAGCCCCTGCAAAATTGCAAGACTGGTCCTTCGCGTACATCATTACGCTCTGGAGATACCATGGGCATAGGGGGAGGGGCACGACCACGATAGGCCCAGAATGCGGCTTAACCAGACCAGGGGCTCTCAAGTGTGTCGTTCTTTTTTTTCTCTTTTTCTTTTTTTACCCACAGGACTCCGCTCATCAGAGGCCCTGTACGGCAGTAGACCTGCCGAACTCACGATGCAATAGCCAGGGAAGGAAAGGCTACGAGAATATCCAGGTGGTCTCCATTACGAGCATTAAATCTGTTTTATACACCATTCCGCAGCCTACCCCTGGAGGGGGACATGTTTAATAGTCCCATCCCTTGCTTACCGCACTATTTGTATCGTTCTGCATTCACGGCAGTATTTCTTGAATAAACAATGCAGCACCTTTTTGCTTATAATTGCATTTCTTTCTTATACATATGTTCATTTATGACATGTTGCATCCGTACACTTTGGTACGGCTAAATACACCAGGGGCTTATGTTTCCCGCATCATGGTGTGATAAGTCCGAACACTTAAACAAGTGCGGCACCCCGAACTTATAGCATTATATGCATCGGCTCCGAATCATGTCTTGGGTCAATAGTTGGGTTTGCCCGGCTCCCATGTTTTGGTACCTTACGTTCCGTTGTATCGGCTAAGGTAGCACTGGGAGAACCACTACGATTGCGCCCCAGTTGAGCTGGGCGAGCGCCTCAGTGGAGAAAGCTAAAACTGACCGTCATGATGAGGCGAGAGCCGGTCGCTGTTCGAGAAGTTTTTTTTTCGAGTCCCTAAAGACTTATGCCGCTTAGAGCGAGGAACCAGCTTTGTCCGGCCCAGGCGTGGATAGCGCCCCAAATTCGGCCTTCCGAACACTAGGGGCTTCGCCTAAATTTAAAATTATAGAATTCTATGGCTAAGTGAGAGTGTTCAAGCATTATAAGTCCGGTTGCCTCGTTCGTTGTGTTGAGTGCCTCCCTAGATGGACCCAAAAATGGGAACAAGAGTGCTAAAATTTATCCCGAACACCCCAGCACTCGTGGCATGGGGGCTGAAGCCGACGACTTGCCATCTCTCAGATTTGATAAACGGCCGCACAGAAGGTAATATTTTAAATTAACAAGCGTTGCTTAGCGCATATGAACAAAGTTTTCAGCGCACAGGATAACACAATGCGAGTCTACTCAAATATTACATCTTTGGAGCACTCATCCACAATAATGCGGGCACCCTTCAGGACACTCTTATAATACATCTCGGGCGTTCGATACTCCTTGCTCGATGGGGGCGCGTCCGTCACAAGCTTCTCAGCATCCATCTTGCCCCATTGCACCTTTGCGCGGGCAAGGGCCCGACGGGCACCTTCAATACAGGCGGAGTGCTTGATGACTTCAACCCATGGACATGCATCCACCAGCCTCCGCACCAGGCCGAAGTAGCTCCCAGGCATGGCCTCCTTGGGCCACAGCCGAACTATGAGGCCCTTCATGGCCTGTTCGGCCACCTTGTGGAGCTCGACCAGCTGCTTCAGCTGGTCGCTAAGGGGCACCGGATGTCCGGCCTCAGCATACTGAGACCAGAAGACCTTCTCTGTCGAGCTCCCCTCCTCGGCCCTATAGAAAGGGGCAGCATCGGACACGCTGCGGGGCAGATCTGCGAACGCTCCTAGAGAGCTCCGAATTCGGGTAAGTGATAGGTAATTCACACTCACATGCTTGCTTTGCATGAAAAATGCCTTACCCGCCGCTATTTTCTTCAACGCCTCGATTTCCTGGAGGGCCTTGTAGGCTTCGGCCTTAGCGGCTTTGGCACTCTCAAGAGCCGATGCAAGCTCGGACTCTCGAGTCTTCGAGTCGCGCTCCAAACTCTCATGTTTTTCCACGAGAGCCTGGAGCTCTTGTTGTACCTCCGCCACCCGCGCCTCCTGCTTCTCTCGCTCGATGCGCTCCGCGGCCGCATTACGTTCGGCCGCGGATGCCGCCTCCTTCAGGGTCGCCACCTCGTTCGTGGCCCCTGTAATACCCATGTTATCCTTGTCATTCTTCTTGCAACCAAAATCCTTTTCTGTAAGGTACAACTTTAATAAGGTGTTACTCACCTTCCTTGTCCTCGAGCTGCTTCTTGGCACGGCCGAGCTCGTTCTCGGACCGCTCGAGGCTTTGCTTCAAAGTATTGACCTCCGCAGTCAGTGCGGTAGAGGTCAGCAGCACAGCCTGCAACCCCATATTGACATATTTTTTATGACTCCTACGTATATCTTTTTAGATCCTCAGTCCGGTTTTTCTTTTTGAACACGGAACCGAGCATCAGGGGCTACTGTTAGAAGGCTGCTGCAGGCTTCGGTCAGCCCGCTCTTGGCGAGCTGAACCTTCTAAGTCACCGCACTCATGATGGTGCGGTGTTCCTCTTCGATGGAAGCGCCGTTGAGCGCCTCCAGCAAGCTATCCGGCGCCTCTAGTTGGACGGAGGCCGCCGGCGTCACGGTCTTGCCCTTCTTACGAAGGGGCCGCCCGCCGTACTCCGGAACCACTACAGGTTCCGGTGCGGAGTCCGGTGCAAAGTCCGAGAGGTTGCCCTGCGGCACCTCCGGGGCCTCCTCCTCCTGGCGGGTCCCTTCCCTGGATCCCACCTCGGCATCGTCCGCATCACGGGGGGTGGAGGCGGTTGGAAGGGAATCCATATCCGACGCACCCAAGGACCCGCTCGACGAAGCGGAAAGATCATCCTTGGGCGGACTGCAGGGTTGTATGCGGCATTAGAAAGACACCATGTGGCGAAAAGAAAAATCATGAAGTTATTCGGGAGTCCGGATACTTATGATCTCGCCAGGGGCTTGGCCCTTGAAGGCCAATCCTCGTTGTCGTCGCCGGTGTTGGCAGAGCAGTCCGGGGGAAGAGTCCTTCCCTTCTTGGACCCTTCGGCCTCCCTCGTTGGGAAGGCCTTCCTTTTCTTCCCTCCCCCCGTGGGGGAGAGGCCTCTTTCTTCTCCTCCTCGCCTTCGTGGGAGGAGTCCACCTTGGAGTCATCGAACGATGAGTCCGATGACACCTGAAAACGGGAACTCTTTCGAGTGCCCGTGGCCTTCTTCTTGGCCTTCTTCTCCGGCACCACGTGGGGTGCCGGAACCAGCAGCCCCGTTAAGCGGGCGTCCGCTGGGTCTTCTGGCAAAGGGGCCGGACAGTTAGTCCGCTCGGCGTGCTTCAGCCAGTCCTGTCAAAGGAGAGGGAGTTTAGATCCCGCATAGAGTCAAACTATGGAAAACAAGTGTCCCGTAAGGGGTAAAATCGCTTACCTCGCTAGCCGGATGCTGCGAGCAGAATCCGTGATCTTCGGTAGCGGATGCGGGAGCCTCAGCGCCCTTAAACAGAACCCTCCAGGCCTCTTCGTACGTAGTGTCGAAGAGCCTGCTCAAAGTCTGGTGCTGCGCTGAATCGAACTCCTGCATATTGAAGTCCCGTTGTTGGCACGGGAGAATCTGGCGGATGAGCATGACCTGGACTACGTTGACAAGCTTGAGTTTCTTGTTCACTAGCTTTTGGATGCAGGCTTGGAGTCCGGTCAGCTCCTCCGAATCACCTCATGTCAGGCCACTCTCTTTCTAGGAGGTGAGCCGTATGGGGATGCCAGATCTAAATTCAGGGGCCGCTGCCCATTTAGGGTCACGCGGCTCGGTGATGTAGAACCACCCCGATTGCCACCCCTTAATTGTTTCCACGAAGGTGCCCTAGAGCCAAGTAATATTGGGCATCTTGCCCACCATGGCGCCTCCGCACTCCGCTTGGCTGCCCTTCACAACCTTCGGCTTGCCACTGAAGGTCTTGAGCCACAAGCCGAAGTGGGGCTGGATGCAGAGGAAGGCCTCACACACGATGATAAACGCCGAGATGTTGAGGATGAAATTCGGGGCCAGATCATGGAAATCCAGGCCGTAGTAGAACATGAGCCCCCGGATAAAGGGATGGAGTGGGAAGCCCAGTCCGCGGAGGAAATGGGAAAGGAATACTACCCTCTCATGGGGCCCGGGGGTGGGGATGAGCTCCCCCTTGTCGGGGAGCCGGTGCGCGATGTTGCTGGACAGATATTCGGCGCTGCGCAGCTTCTTGATGTGCCCCTCCATAACGGAGGAGGCCATCCACTTCCCTCCCGCTCCGGACATAGTTGGAGAAGGTTGAGGTGAGATGTGCGGACTTGGGCGCTGGAGCTCGAGTTCGCGGAGATGGATAAGCAAAGGAGGAAGAAGGCGTAGGTAAAAGGGTGGATCTTTATCCCCTTATATGGGCGGACGAAACCATACGTCCCCACCGGCCTGATAAAACTCGCTTATCTCCCAAGCGCCGCAATCAATGGCGCGGTTGGGTTACCCACATCCGTATTGATGGGAATCCCGAAATAAGGGGAACCCGATCTCTGCTTCGACAAGACGTGCCAAGGAAACCACTTCGCTAAACGCGCCGAGGTGGTACGATAAAAACAATTCGAGTAAAGGCTTGGTGGTGGTGTGACGTCACGCCACAAAATACGTCAGCAGATTGAACTTGTGTAAATATTATTCTCTCTACAGTGGTATGTGGAATTTATTTTGCAGAGTCGGACACTATCCTGGTGTTCACAATCTTCTATAAATTATTCGGAGGAGGAACCCGCCTTGCAATGCCGAAGACAATATGCGCGCTGGACTCGTCGTCATTGAAGCCTGGTTCAGGGGCTACTGAGGGAGTCCTGGACTAGGGGGTGTCCGGATAGCCGAACTATCATCATCGTCCGGACTCCAAGACTATGAAGATACAAGATTGAAGACTTCGTCCCGTGTCCGGATGGGACTTTCCTTAGCGTGGAAGGCAAGCTTGGTGATACGGATATGTAGATCTCCTACCATTGTAACCGACTCTGTGTAACCCTAGCCCTCTCCAGTGTCTATATAAACCGGATGGTTTTAGTCCATAGGACGAACAACAATCATACCATAGGCTAGCTTCTAGGGTTTAGCCTCCTTGATCTCGTGGTAGATCTACTCTTGTAATGCCCACATCATCAATATCAATCAAGCAGGACGTAGGGTTTTACCTCCATCAAGAGGGCCCGAACCTGGGTAAAACATCATGTCCCTTGTCTCCTGTTACCATCCGCCTAGACGCACAGTTCGGGACCCCCTACCCGAGATCCGCCGGTTTTGACACCGACAACGGTCGTTAACATACCCGCCTCTTTGCCATCCGCCAACGGTCGGCAAAGATCCTTTGTCGTCTGCTAGCGGACGGCAAAGAGGTGGGGCCAGTGGGCTGTAGTTGGTTAAACAATAACTGGACCCAACCACCTCTTTGCCGTCAGCCAGCAGAAGGCAAAGAATTGGTTGATGGCAAAGACCTTGTTTGACATCAGCCACTTCTTTGCCGTCCGTTTTCTTGTGGCTGACGGCAAAAACCTTCTTTTCCGTCAACCAGCAGATGACAAAGAGTTGGCAGACGGCAAATAAGCTAATTCCTGTAGTGGTTGAAGCTTTTTCACATAAGCATCGCAGCCCCAAACTTTCAGAAACTACAACTTTGGTTGCTTGCCAAACCACAGGTCATACGACATCGTCTCAACGGATTTAGATGGTTCCCTATTTAATGTGAATGCAGCCGTCTCTAAAGCATAACCCCAAAATGATAGTGGTAAATCAGTAAGAGACATCATAGATTGCACCATATCTAATAAAGTGTGGTTACGACGTTCAAACACACCATTACGTTGTGGTGTTCCGGGTGGCGTGAGTTATGAAACTATTCCGCATTGTTTCAAATGAAGACCAAACTCGTAACTCAAATATTCTCCTCCACGATCAGATCGTAGAAACTTTATTTTCTTGTTATGATGATTTTCAACTTCACTCGGAAATTCTTTGAACTTTTCAAATGTTTCGGACTTATGTTTCATCAAGTAGATATACCCATATCTGCTCAAATCATCTGTGAAGGTGAGAAAATAACGATACCCGCCGCGAGCCTCAGTATTCATCGGACCACATACATCAGTATGTATGATTTCCAACAAATCTTTTGCTCGCTCCATTGTTCAAAGAACGAAGTTTTAGTCATCTTGCCCATGGGGCATGGTTCGCAAGTACCAGGTGATTCATAATCAAGTGATTCCAAAAGTCCATCAAAATGGAGTTTCTTCATGCACTTTACACCAATATGACCCAAACGGTAGTGCCACAAATAAGTTGCACTATCATTATCAACTCTGCATCTTTTTGCTTCAATATTATGAATATGTGTCTCACTACTATCAAGATTCATTAAAAATAGACCATTCTTCAAGGGTGCATGACCATAAAAGATATTACTCATATAAATAGAACAACCATTATTCTTAGATTTAAATGAATAACCATCTCGCATCAAACAAGATCCAGATATAATGTTCATACTCAACGCTGGCACCAAATAACAATTATTCAGGTCTAAAACTAATCCCGAAGGTAGATGTAGAGGTAGCGTGCCGACCGCGATCACATCGACTTTGCAACCATATCACATGTGCATCGTCACCTCGTCCTTAGCCAATATTTGCTTAATCCATAGTCCCTGTTTTGAGTTGCAAATATTAGCAACAGAACCATTATCAAATACCCAGGTACTACTGCGAGCATTAGTAAGGTACACATCAATAACATGTATATCACATATACCTTTGTTCACCTTGCCGTCCTTCTTATCCGCCAAATACTTGGGGCAGTTCCGCTTCCAGTGACCAGTCCCTTTGCAGTAGAAGCACTCGGTCTCAGGCTTAGGTCCAGTCTTGGGCTTCTTCACTTGAGAAGCAACTTTTTTGCCATTCTTCTTGAAGTTCCCCTTCTTCCGTTTACCCTTTTTCTAGAAACTGGTGGTCTTGTTGACCATCAACACTTGATGCTCCTTCTTGATTTCTACCTCCGCAGCCTTTAGCATTGCGAAGAGCTCGGGAATTGTCTTGTTCATCCCTTGCATATTATAGTTCATCACGAAGCTCTTGTAGCTTGGTGGCAGTGATTGAAGAATACTGTCAATGGCACTATCATCCGGAAGATTAACTCTTACCTGAATCAAGTGGTTGTTATACCCAGACATTTTGAGTATATGTTCACTGACAGAACTATTCTCTTCCATCTTACAGCTATAGAACTTATTGGAGACTTCATATCTCTCAATCCAGGCATTTTCTTGAAATATTAACTTCAACTCCTGGAACATCTTATATGCTCCATGACGTTCAAAACATCATTGAAGTCCCGGTTCTAAGCCGTAAAGCATGGCACACTGAACTATCGAGTAGTCATCAGCTTTAATCTGCCAGACGTTCACAACGTCCGGTGTTGCTCCTGCAGCGGGTCTTGCACCTAGCGGTGCTTCCAGGACGTAATTCTTCTCTATAGCAATCAGGATACTCCTCAAGTTACGGACCCAGTCCGTGTAATTCCTACCATCATCTTTCAACTTAGCTTTCTCAAGGAACGCATTAAAATTCAAAGGAACAGTAGCACGGGTCATTGATCTACAACAACATAGACATGCAAAAAACAATCAGGTACTAAGTTCATGATAAATTAAAGTTCAGTTAATCATATTACTTAAGAACTCCCACTTAGATAGACATCCCTCTAATCATCTAAGTGATCACATGATTCAAATCAACTAAACCATGTCCGATCATCATGTGAGATGGAGTAGTTTTCAATGGTGAACATCACTATGTTGACCATATATACTATATGATTCATGCTCGACCTTTCGGTCTCAGTGTTCCGAGGCCATATCTGCATATGCTAGGCTCTTCAAGTTTAACCTGAGCTTATCACACCCAATCATCACGTGGTGTCTCGGCACGACGAACTTTCGCAATGGTGCATACTCAGGGAGAACACTTGTACCTTGAAATTTAGTGAGAGATCATCTTATAATGCTACCGGTGAACTAAGCAAAATAAGATGCATAAAAGATAAAGATCACATGCAATCAATATAAGTGATATGATATGCCATCATCATCTTGTGCCTTTGATCTCCATCTCCAAAGCACCGTCATGATCACCATTGTCACCGGCGCGACACCTTGATCTCCATCGTAGCATCGTTGTTGTCTCGCCAACTATTGTTTCTACGACTATCACTACCGCTTAGTGATAAAGTAAAAACAATTACAGGGCGATTGCATTGCATACAATAAAGCGACAACCATATGGCTCCTGCCAGTTGCCGATAACTCTATTACAAAACATGATCATCTCATATAATAAAATTTAGCATCATGTCTTGACCATATCACATCACAACATGCCCTGCAAAAACAAGTTAGACGTTCTCTACTTTGTTGTTGCAAGTTTTACGTGGCTTCTACGGGCTGAGCAAGAACCGTTCTTTCCTACGCATCAAAACCACAATGATTTTTGTCAAGTATGTGCTATTTTAACCTTCAACAAGGACCGGGCGTAGCCACACTCGATTCAACTAAAGAAGGAGAAACTGACACCCACCAGCCACATGTGTGCGAAGCACGTCGGTAGAACCAGTCTCACGTAAGCGTACACGTAATGTCGGTCTGGGCCGCTTCATCCAACAATACCGCCGAATCAAAGTATGACATGTTGGTAAGCAGTATGACTATTATCGCCCACAACTCACTTGTGTTCTACTTGTGCATATAACATCTATGCATAAACCTGGCTCGGATGCCACTGTTGGGGAACGTAGTAATTTCAAAAACTTCTGACGCACACGCAAGATCAGGGTGATGCATAGCAACGAGAGGGGAGAATGTTGTCCACGTACCCTCGTAGACCGTAAGTGGAAGCATTATGACAAGCGGTTGATGTAGTCGTACATCTTCACGATCCGACCAATCTTAGTACCGAAAATATGGCACCTCCGCGAACTACACACGTTCTGCTCGGTGACATCCCATGAACTCATGATCCAGCAGAGTGTCGAGGGAGAGATTCGTCAGCACAATGGTCTGATGATGGTGATGATGAAGGTACCGACGCAGGGCTTCGCCTAAGCACTGCAACAATATGACCGAGGCGGATTATGGTGGAGGGGGGCACCGCACACGGCTAAGAGATCAATGATCAACTTGTGTGTCTATGGGGTGCCCCCATCCCCCGTATATAAAGGAGTGAAGGAGGGGGAGGGCCGGCCCTCTACTATGGTGCGCCCTGGGGAGTCCTACTCCCACCAGGAGTAGGATTCCCCCCCCCCCTTCCAAGTAGTAGGAGTAGGAGAGAAGGAAGGGGAAGAGAGAAGAGAAGGAAGGAGAGGGCGCCGCCCCTTCCCCTAGTCCAATTCGGACTAGGCCTTGGGGGGCGCGCGGCATGCCCTAGGTAGCCCCTCTCTCTCTCTCCCTTAAAGCCCAATAAGCCCATATACTCCCCGGCGAGTTCGCGTAACTCTCCGGTATTCTGATAAATACGCGAACCACTCAGAACCTTTCCAATGACCGAATATAGCCTTCCAATATATCGACCTTTACATCTGATCATTTAGAGACTCCTTGTCATGTCCTTGATCTCATCCGGGACTCCGAATAACCTTCGGTACATCAAAACACATCAGCTCATAATACCGATCATCACCGAATGTTAAGCGTGCGGACCCTACGGGTTCGAGAACTATGTAGACATGACCGAAACTCATCTTCGCTCAATAACCAACAGTAGAATCTTGATGCTCATATTGGCTCCTACATATTCTAAGAAGATCTTTATGGGTCAAACCGCATAACAACATATGTTGTTCCCTTTTTCATTGATATGTTACTTGCCCGAGATTCGATCGTCGGTGTTGGTGTCAAAACCGGCGGATCTTGGGTAGGGGGTCCCGAACTGTGCGTCTAAGGCTAATGGTAATAGGAGGCGGGGGACACAATGTTTACCCAGGTTCGGGCCCTCTCGATGGAGGTAATACCCTACTTCCTGCTTGATTGATCTTGATGATATGAGTATTAGAAGAGTTGATATACCACGAGATCGTAGAGGCTAAACCCTAGAATCTAGACTATGATTATAATTGTTCTTGTCCTACGGACTAAACCCTCCGGATTATATAGACACAGGAGGGGGCTAGGGTTACACAGAGTCGGTTACAGAGAAAGGAATCTTCATGTACAAATCGCCAAGCTTGCCTTCCACGCAAAGGAGAGTCCCATCCGGACATGGGACGAAGTCTTCTATCTTGTATCTTCATGGTCCAATAGTCTAGCATACGCATATAGTCCGGCTGTCCGAGGACCCCTTAATCCAGGACTCCCTCAGTAGCCCCTGAACTAGGCTTCAATGACGATGAGTTCGACGCGCAGATCGTCTTCGGCATTGCAAGGCGGGTTCCTTCTCCGAATACTCCAAAGTAGATTTTGAACACAGGAATCATGTCCAACTCTGCAAAACAAATTCCGCGTACCGCCGTAGAGAGTATAATATTCCACAAATCCAATCTGCTGACAATTTTTCATAATGTGACATCACGCCACTGCCCGGTCATTATTCGAATTGTTTCTTGCCTGCTGCTCCGTATTTTGAGCTATGGTTTCATTGGCGCGTCTTGTCGAAGCAGAGACCATGTCCCCTTATCACGGGATTCTCATCAATATGGGTATGGGTAACCCCACCGCGCCATCTGCACGACGCTTGGGGAATAAGCGAGTTTTGAGGCAAGTGGGGAGGCGCATGATTTTTGCGCCTTTATAAAGGGATAAGGATTCCCCTCTTTCACCCACGCCTTCTCCTTCCTATGCTCATCCATTCTCGGGCTCTAACGCCCAAGCTTTCGCCTTCTCCACCCAAAAAGCATTCGGAACATGTCCGGATCCGGAGCGGGAGGCAAGTGGATGGCCTCCTCCATCAAGAAGGAGGACATCAAGAAGCTCGGAGAGGCCCGGTACTTAGCCAAAGACATCGATCATCGGCTTCCGGCCCAGGGGCAGATCATCCCCACCCCAGAGCCCCACGAAAGGGTAGTGTTCCTATCCCACTTCGTCCGCAGGTTGGGATTCCCCCTCCACCCGTTCGTCCGCGGACTGATGTTCTATTACGGGTTAGACTTCCATGATTTAGCCCCCAACTCCATCCTCAACATCTCGGCATTTATTGTCGTGTGCGGGGCACTCCTCCGCATCCCACCTCACTTCGGCCTGTGGCTGAAGACCTTCAATGTGAAGCCCAAGGTGGTGAGAGGCCAACAAGCGGAGTGCGGAGGCGCCATGGTGGGCAATATGCCCAATGTCACCTGGCCTGAAGGCTCCTTTGTGGAGATCGTAAAGGGGTGGCAATCGGGGTGGTTCTATATCACCGAGCCGCGTGACTCCAACTGGGCAGCGACCCTCGAATTTCGATCTGATATCCCCATGCGGCTTACCTCCTGGCAAGAGAAGGGCTTAGCCTGGGGCTTAGAGGAAGAACTGACCGGGCTCCAGACATGTGTCCAGAACATGATAAGCAAGAAGATCAAGCTTTTCAATGTGGTCCAGGTTATGCTCCTCCGCCGGATTCTTTCGTGCCAGAGCCGGATTTGTAATTTGTGGGAGTTCAACCCAGCCAAGCAACAGACGCTGCTAGAGCTCTTCGGCATGACGCATGAAGATGTCTGGAAGGTGCTTTTCAAGGCCAGCGAGGTACCACTACCCACGACCAAAGATCTTGGGCTCAGCGCAAAACGCCGGGCTAATCCGGTAAGTTTTCATGTTTGCAAGGCATACCTTTTACTGGTATATCTGCGGGAGGAAACTAAGCCTCCATGCCAATTTTTCAGGCCTGGGTAACAATAGCGGAGCAGATTAACTGTCCGGCTCCGCTACCCGAAGATCCAGAAACACCTCTTCTGACGAAGATACTGTTTTCGGCGCCTTACGAGGTGCCGGAGAAGAAGGCCAAGAAAATGACCAAGGGGACCAGAGATGGTCCCCGGTGCAAGTGTGCCTCGGACGTGATGTCCGAAGACACCAAAACGCACTCCTGCATCGAAGACAACGAGGAGGAGGAGGAAATCTGCCCCCCCCCCCACTGGGGGAGAAAAAAGAGGAAGGCCTCCGAACATGGGGAGGCCGAGGCGTCCAAGAAGGGAAAAACCTCCCTTCCAGACTAATCTGCCATGGCCACCAACAGCGGCGAGGAGTGGTAGCCCAGGGTCAAGCCCCTGGCCAAATCGTAAGTATACGGACACGATAGTATTTCCGGCCTTTTCTCTTTATCATTTTTTAATGTGCTAGAAACGCACCTGCAGTCCGGCCAAGTCCAACATCGAGCTATCCTCCTCTTCGGATGGATTGCTGGACCCGTCGGCAATGGACAGTGGGTCCCTTCCGACGACCTCCTCCCCCAAGGTCGTCGACAACACCGAGGTGTTGTCTCAAAGGAAACCAAGCCAAGGGGGGACCGTTCCGGTGACGCTGGAGGATAAAACCCCGGTTGACGGACACATGGGGGAAAGACCCCCATGGACAATGTCGATGGGGGCCGGATCCAGTTTGGCCCCCAGCCGAATACAACTTCGGAGACCCAAGTGGCTCCGGATTCAGGCAGACTGCCTCTCCCGAACGAGGGGGGCAAGCCACCTCCACTGGTGACCTCTGTCTATCCAGAGGCACCAGACAGATTGCTGGAAGCGCTTTGAGGTGCTTCCATTGTTGAAGAACACCATACTCTTATGAGTGCGGTGATCGAGAAGATCCAGTCCGCCAACAGCAGACTGACCGAAGCCTTCACTAGCCTTCTAACGGGCTTTGAGGTAAGTAATAAAATTGTGAAAGAATATCATAGTGTAGACAGTAGCCCCTGATGCTCTGTTTGGTGTTCAGAAAGAAAAACCGAACAGAGGATCAAATAGTATTCGTAGGAGTCTAACATAAGATGTCTATGTGAATAAGCAGGCGTCACTGCTCGCTGCTGCTGCCCATACAGCGGAGGTCTCTGGACTAAAGCAAGACCTGGAGCGGGCCGAGGGAGAGCTCGGCCTCGTAAAGAAGCAGCTCGAGGAAAGTAAAGGTATGTAATACCCTGTATGCATATTTATGAAAGATGAATGGTTCATGCTAATTAAAGTGTCATGAACTTTGTTAGGGGTCACGACCAAGGTGGCGGACCTCAAGAAGGCATTAGCCGAGGCCGAGGACAAGGCGGCCAAGGAACACACCGCATGCGAGAAGCAGGAGGCCCAGGTTAGCGAGGTACAACAGGAGCTCTAGGACACCATCAAGAAGTGCGAGTCCTTGGAGCGTGATTCTAAGACTCAAGAGTCTGAACTTGCTAAGGCCCTCCAAAGCATGCAAGACGCCCGAGCCGAAGCCCAGAGGGCCCTCCAGGAGATCCAGGCGGCCAAGAAGATTGCGGCGAGTAAGGCTTTTAATATGCAAAGCAAGAATGTGAAGGAGACATTCCTTTTACTTGCCCGAATTTGGAGTTCTCCAGGAGCGTTTGCGGATCTGCCGCGCAGCATATCAGATACCGCAGAGTTCTACCGAACCGAAGAAGGGCCAGAACATCCGGTGCCCTTTAGCGACTAGCTGAAACAGCTGGTCGAGCTGCACAATGGGGCCGAACTGGCCATGAAGGACCTAATAGTCTGGCTATGGCCTGCCGAGCCCATGCCCAGTAGCTACTTCGGACTCGTGAAGCAGTTTGTTAGCGCCTGCCGGTGACTTGAAGTTATAAAGCGGTCAGTTTGCATTGAGGGTGCACGGATGGCTTTGCCCGCGCTAAGATGCATTGGCAAAGATGGACGCCAAGAGACTGATGACCGAGGGGCCATGTCGGTGTCAAAACCGGCAGATCTCGGGTAGGGGGTCCCGAACTATGCGTCTAGGCGGATGGTAACAGGAGACAAGGGACATGATGTTTTACCTAGGTTCGGGCCCTCTTGATAGAGGTAAAACCCTACGTCCTGCTTGATTGATATTGATGATGTGGGTATTACAAGAGTAGATCTACCACGAGATCAAGGAGGCTAAACCCTAGAAGCTAGCCTATGGTATGATTGTTATTCGTCCTATGGACTAAAACCATCCGGTTTATATAGACACCGGAGAGGGCTAGGGTTACACAGAGTCGGTTACAATGGTAGGAGATCTACATATCCGTATCGCCAAGCTTGCCTTCCACGCCAAGGAAAGTCCCATCCAGACACGGGACGAAGTCTTCAATCTTGTATCTTCATAGTCTTGGAGTCCGGCTGATGATGATAGTTCGGCTATCCGGGCACCCCCTAGTCCAGGACTCCCTCAGTAGCCCCTGAACCAGGCTTCAATGACGACGAGTCCGGCGCGCATATTGTCTTCGGCATTGCAAGGCGGGTTCCTCCTCCGAATAATTTATAGAAGATTGTGAACACCAGGATAGTGTCCGGCTCTGCAAAATAAATTCCACATACCACCGTAGAGAGAATAATATTTACACAAGTTCAATCTGCTGACGTATTTTGTGGCGTGACATCACACCACCACCAAGCCTTTACTCGAATTGTTTTTATTGTACCACCTCAGCGCGTTTAGCGAAGCGGTTTCCTTGGCACGTCTTGTCAAAGCAGAGATCGTGTTCCCCTTATTCCGAGATTCTCATCAATACGGATGTGGGTAACCCAACCGCGCCCGTTGCCACGCCCCCTCCATCGAAGGCGGGTTCCAAACGGTCACGGGGACGGCTCTTGGTATTCTCCCTCTTTATAATGAGACCAAGGCCCGATCTTTTTCTTCAATCCTCAATCGAATCCGCCCCTCGCCCCGAGTTCCAACACCCAGGGCTCCAGATTCGGGTACTTTCGACCTTCGACAATGTCCGGCTCCGACCTACGAGGCCAGTGGATGCCCTCCTCCGTCACAGAAGAGGACGTGCTAAAGCTGAGAGACGCCAGGTACTTAACCTACGAGATTTCGCATAGGTTGCCTGCCCAAGGGCAAGTTATTCCTACTCCCGAGCCCTGCGAGAGTGTCGTGTTCGTGTCTCACCTCCGTCGGGGTTTAGGCTTCCCGATAGATCCCTTCGTGAGGTGGCTCGTGTTTTACTATGGGCTGGAATTCCATGATTTGGCTCCGGAGTCCATCCTCCACATCTCATCATTCATTGTCGTCTGCGAAGCCTTCCTCTGCACTACCCCTCACTTTGGCTTGTGGCTCAAAACCTTCAACATGGAGCCAAAGATGATTGAGGGGCGTCAGGCAGAGTGCGGCGGGGCGGTTATAAGCAAGAGGGCCGATGCTCCATGGCCCGAGAGCTCTTTTCAGGAGGAGCTCGACTTGTGGCAACAGGAGTGGTTCTATATCACTGCTCCCAGGGGCAGCAGGCAAAGGCCGTCGCCCGCCTTTCGCCCGGGCCCTCCACAACGGCTGACGTCATGGGTCAACAAAGGGCTTGACTGGGGGCCGTTCAAAGACGTACCCCTGTTGCAGGGCCGGATTCGAGACCTCCAAGAAAGGGAGATCAATCCAGTCGTAGTGACACAGGTTATGCTGATTCGGCGCCTTTTCCCCTGCAAACGTCGCCCCCTCCGCCTGTGGGAATTTAATCTGGAGGGACCACGAGCTCTCCAACACTTCATGGGTTTGACACGCGTGGAGATGTACAAACTGTTCTTCGGATCACAAGAGATGCGTCCGGACTTGACCGAGGACGCTGGCCTAAGCCACAATCGCCCAGATACTCAAGTAAGTAGCCCTGTGTCCGGACACATTGTCCATTTATTTATCATGGGTTTGCCTTTTAACCAGCTATCCCTTGGACAGAAGTGGATAGCGCAAGCAAAACTGATACGGTGTCCGGCCCCCCTCCCTGAGACCACGCCGGATCCCGTGTTAATCAAAATGTTGGAGGTTGCACCTTCGGAGGAGGGCAAAGGGGGGCACAGGGAAACTACCACCTCTGCCAAGCAGGCTTTCAGTAAGGGGGGAATCGAGAATCCCTCCCTCCAGGGGGAGAAGAGGACCGCTTCCGAAGACCTGAAGGCCAAGGCCTCAAAGCGGGGAAAGAAACCTGCATCGGAAGGTCCTGTGCCGGGAAGAGCCCCGACCACACAGTCTCCCCAAAGGAATCAGCCCTCCAGCGAGCCGTAAGTAACAAAAAGGGGAGTTTTGTAATAGGGGACATCCCTACTTTATTTCTAAGGGTAACCGAAGTTTTCACCTTGTAGTTCGGATCTCAGCCCTTCTCAGCAGAGCTCATCCTTAGGGGACCTTCGTCCGGAGATGATGGAGAGCGAAACGCCTCCATCTGCCGCCCCGTCGGGCGGGGTGGACGACCCTGAGGTGTCGTCATGGAGGGTATCCCCGAGTCCGGCGGGGCCGAGGAGTTCGGCACCCACTGGAGTACGGCCGGTGGAGCTGCAGGATTTGCTCGAGAGGGTGTCTATCTCAGAAGATCACCGCACATTAATGAGTATGGTGATTGAAAGGATCTCATCCGCCGAGAGCGGGTTGCATGAGGCCGTCGAAAGTTTGCTGACGGGGTTTGAGGTACGCAAAAAATGACATACCTTTTGACAGTTTTGCACATGGAGTGCGCCCTGTATGGATAGTAGCCCCTGAGACTTGGTATGCTGTCGAAAGCGACAGCGTGCCGAGGATCATAATCTCAGTTATAGAATGTCGCCTTTCCTATGCAGGTGGTGGAACGTTCGGTGGCCAGCCGGACTGATGGAGTTGCCGAGCTGAAGCGGCAACTCGACGTTGTGGATGCGGACATCGCGCTGGTCAATAAACGTCTTGACGAGTCACAAGGTAGGTGGTTTCTCCGCGGTCACCTAGTAAGGGAGTTGATGCCCGTTCCTTACAATTTGTATGCTTGATGCAGATGGTGTCGCTGCTGTGGAAGACCTTCGAGTAGAGCTTGCTCGAGCCAAGGAGCAAGCCAGGAAAAGTGATGCGGCTGCCTCGAAGGCAGTGGAAGAGCTAAAAGCCGAAAAGGCTGCTCACTGCCGAAGCAGGGAGGAGATGGCCAGAATGGCCGTGAAATTAAAAGATGCTACCGACCGCTATGAGGTTCTTGAAAGAGAACACCGAGCGGAGCAAGAGGACCTGAAGAAGGCCGCCGCCAAAGCCAAGGATGCCTGTTGTGCGATGCGGGCTATGAAGGAGGAACTGCGTCAGGCCGGAGACATTGCGGCTGGAAAGCACTTTCTGCTGCGTAGGAAGTTCACAGATCCGAAGTATGCTCAGTTGGGCCAATTGTGGGGTGCGGAGGATCCTTATCTGGATATGGCGGCGAGTGCGGCGGACGCAGTCGTGCACTTCCGAAGCCAGAAGGATCACGAAATGGAAGAGCTTTTCTGGTCTCAATTCCATAGTCCGGAGCGTCCACTTCCGTTTACTGATCGGTTGGCTGAGTGGGCTGAGCTGAATAGATTGTCCGGACTTGCCATGACGGATGTGGTGGCTCATCTGTGGCCGGAAAGGCCCAAGCCGGAGAGTTATTTTGGCTTGTTGCAGCAATTCCTTGGGGAGGTGCCGCATATCGAGGCGATGAAGCGGTCGTCATGCATAGAGGGTGCATGGATGGCTCTCGCCCGTGTTAAGACATACTGGGCGGGGATGGATGCCACCGATGTTGCATCCCGGGGTTCGGACAAAAGCCGATTACCCGCCGAGCACTATCTTGAGGAAGTCCTGCAGGGCGCTCGTTTAATAGAGTCGCAGTGCTCGAAAGATGTTATGTTCAAATGACATGTATGATTTGTGAGATCATGTTTATAATGTAACGGCTTTTTATACTTGTGCGTTCAAGTATTGAACTATCTCCTGTGCGGCCGTATATGTATGTATAACCTGAAAGATGGCAGTCTTTGGCTTCAGCCCCCACGCACATGGTGCGGGGGTGTTTGCAAAAAAAGCGCTTTTTCACACTTAATCCAACGTCTTGGTCCTTTGAAGGAGGTGATAGCATAGCAAACTAGGCAACCGGACTATAATGCTTTATCACTTTCACTTAGCCATAGGAGCTCGATGGTGGGGCTACTATATAGCCCCTAGAGGCACCGCGCTCTCCGAACTCGGGGCGCGTATGTGCCTGACCGGGAAGTGGTCCTTCGTCAAAGCGGAGGAATTCTAAACATTCCAGTAGTCGATCGAGTGGTTGACCAGTCTCTCGCTATATCATGATAGTCAGTTTTCGGCTTTCTCTACTGAGGTGCTCGCCCGGCCGAACCGGGGCACAATCGCAGTAGTTCTCCTGGTGCTGCGTTAGCCGATGGAGCGGAACATAAGGCAGCAAAACACAGGAGCTGGGCAAACCCAACATTTGACCAAAGACATGATTCGGAGCTGATGCATATAAGGCCTAACTCGAGACGCTGAACACTCCCTGAGGTATTCGGTCTTTATGATACCGGGCAGAACAATGCCCTAAGCCCCTAGTGTACAGGTACGGGCGAGAACTTCTGATGCGGCCGATGCCAAAACGCCAGCCTCCTCCTCGGTTATGGTAGGAAACCGGGGGATGTGTATCAACAAGAGACAGTAGAAAGGTTTACGCAGGGTCTTAATCTGAAAAGAACCCTTGCAACGGGTCCCTGCTGCACGTCTACGCCTGTGTCTCCGTTGTGCTGTATCCTGGACGGGTGTAGCACGTGCTTCATCTGTAAAAGAGAAGAACTTAGTTTGGAAAAAATATCGTGCAAAAGATGTGTTTAAAATAAAGTATGATTTGGAAGATGGATAAAATTGAGCTTTATTGGCTCTCGTTGTTTATATGTGCAGCCTCTTGTAAAGAGGTATGCGGCTGGGAAGCCCCTTGTTTATTTATGCCGGACTCGCCTAACCGTGTCTGAGGTCTGAATGACCTGTTTTTAGGGGCTTTGACCAGCAAGGTCGGATTAGTGTGTGGCTGTCAAGGCAGTCTCAGGTTTTCCGTGGTCGAGGAATACTAGGAGTTACCCTTTAATGAGATTATGCCGCGTGGACCGGGCATTTTAAGCGTAAGAGACGCGTAATGCGGTATTGTGTTAAAGCGGGCGAAAGCTTCATGTACCAGTAGTGCTTGATGGCTACTTTTGAATGGGGCGATATGGAAAATGAGCTTTTCGCGACGGAGGTTGTCAGATGAACCGAACACGACCTCTAGTAGTACAGAGCCTGTACAATTGGCGTAAAGGCCAGGCGTCACTCCTTTGAAGGAAGTGCTGCAATGGCGAATTTTGGTAGGGTTCAGCCCCATTCTGCGGATGGTGTCCTGGTATAGCAGGTTTATATCGCTGCCGCCATCCATTAGGACTTGTGTGAATTGTAGTCCGTTGATTATGGGATCCAATACCAAAGCAGTCCCTCCTGCATTTCGAACACTTGTGGAGCAATCCTGATGGTCGAAAGTAATTGGTTTAAACATCCAATTTCGGGACTCTGCTGGGGTGGACCATGCGGCGCGTGTTTTAGCAGGTGCCGCACTATTTTTCCTTGTTATCACATGAAGTGAGTTCACTGTTTTGACTTCTAGTGGGAAAGTCTTCTGTTTTCCGGCGTGCTGCTTGTGGGGTTCGTCGTCGTCTTCGCTTGGTGTGTCGAGCCCCTTGTGTTCGGCGTTAAGTCGGCCGGACTGCTTGAAGACCCAACAATCTCTGTGGGTATGGTTTGCAGGCTTCCCGGGGGTACTATGGATTTGACATATCCTATCCAAGATTTTGTTTAGGTTGGATAGCTCATCACTGTTGTCCTTAAGAGGCAGTGTTTTATTATTCGGCCGAGAGCTTTTGAACCCGGCGTTGACCGCCGTGCTATTTGGGCCATTTTCCTTATTCCGGCGCTGATCTTTTCTGCGTCGTGATTTCCCATTTCCATCCCTGACCTCGGATGTACTCGGGTCGCTGGTGCTGCATCTTGCCAGCCAGCTATCTTCCCCCGCGCAAAAGCGGGTCATGAGGCTTGTTAGCGCGGCCATTGTTCTTGGTTTTACCTGGCCGAGGTGTCTGGCGAGCCATTCGTCTCGGACGTTATGCTTAAAGGCTGCTAAGGCTTCGGCGTCCGGACAGTCGACTATTTGGTTCTTGTTGATGAGGAACCTGTTCCAGAATTTGTGTGCTGACTCTCCGGGCTGTTGAGTTATGTGACTTAAATCGTCTGCATCCGGAGGGCGGACATAAGTCCCCTGAAAATTTGCTCGAAACGCATCCTCGAGCTCTTCCCAACTTCTAATGGTATTTTCCGGGAGGCTTTTGAGCCAATGCCGAGCTGGCCCTTTGAGCTTGAGAGGTAGGTATTTTATGGCATGGAGATCGTCTCCTCTGGCCATATGTATGTGTAGGATATAATCCTCAATCCAGACTCCGGGGTCTGTTGTTCCGTCATATGCCTCTATGTTTACGGGTTTGAATCCCGCTGGAAATTCATGATCCAGTACCTCATCGGTGAAACATAGTGGGTGTGCGGCGCCCCTGTATTTAGGTGTGCCGTTGTCTTCAAACACTCGGCGGGTTGTGTTGCTCCCTGGAGTCTTCTTTTTTGGCCCATAGATGGACCTCACCGGACCATCCTTTTTGCGAGGATCCTTATGTGGATCGTGTGCCGGCTTGTGTGCGGCGCCGCTTGCCGCTCTTAGCCTGTCATCTAGTCGTCTATCCGGCCAGGCGGCCTCTTTCTTTGTTGACTGTGGGGGCTCTACGGCCTCCTCGTCAAATTCGGGCAACAGCTTGCGCTTCGGGTAGCTCTTTGCCTGGTGACTATCGCCGTATTTATCTGCGATATTGAGTACTTTGCTCCATCTCATTTTGAGTGCGTCCTCCGCTGTTTTGAGCTTCCGCTTTTGCTTCTTCAAACTTCTTGCAGTGGCGACGAGCCTTTTATGAAGGTTCTTATGCTCCGGTGATGTGTCCGGCGTGAGATCGTCTGGACTATTGTTTTCGCCGGGGATGGGTTGCTTGTCCAATTCATCCTGTTCGGATGGTTGCTTGGTGGCATGTTCGTCGTCCACTGCTTCGCCCTGCTCTAAGGCTGGGTCAGTATGGGTGCCGTTGTTATCGAGGCAGGACTTCGGGCGGCGTTTGCGTCGCCGTTTTGGTTGTTTGTCGGGGGAGTTGTCCTTCACCACATCCCGTTGTTCCTCGTTATCGCTTCCTTTTGGCGTATCCACCATGTATACGTCGTGAGTTGAGGTGGCTTTCCAGTGCCCAGTAGGCGCTGGTTCTTGGTCGTCTCCGGCATCGTCATCCATACCGTCGATGTCTTCGGAGTCGAAGTCTAGCATGTCGGTTAGATCGTCGACAGTGGCTACTAAGTGGGTGGTGGGTGGGCCTTGAATTTCTTCATCGTCCGCATCCCAACCGTCCTGACCGCAGTCCGGCCAGGTCTCTCCTGATAACGAGAGATACTTTAGCGAACTCAGGATGTCGCCGAAAGGTGAGTGTTGAAAGATGTCCGCAGCGGTGAACTCCATGATCGGCGCCCAATCGGATTCGATTGGAGGGGGCGCGGGAGGTTCAGAGTCCGGCGAGGAGTCCGGCACCTCGGAGTCACGAGCTTCACAAGGGATAAGGTCAGTATTCGGCTCCATCGCCGTAGAGGTTGCAGCCCCCGAGGCGGTGTCTAGCCACCCGCCCTCGATCTGTGCAGCCGGCTCCGAATTGAGGGTCGGAGCGGACTCGTGTGCGGCCTCCAGGGCACTGTCCGGCTACAGAGCTAAATCATGCCCATCGTGACAGTGCGGCGCGCTCGGCTGTGGCTCGAATCCATCGAAGATCAAGTCCCCGCGGATGTCAGCCGTGAAGTTTAAACTTCCAAATCTGACCTGACGGCCAGGGGCGTAGCTTTCGATCTACTCCAGATGGCCAAGCGAATTGGCCCGTAGTGCAGAGCCGCCGAATACGAAGATCTGTCCCGGGAGAAAAGGCTCACCCTGGACCGCGTCATTGTTGATGATCGAAGAAGCCATCAAGCCTATCGGTGACGACACAGAGGAATCAATGAAAGCACCAATGTCGGTGTCAAAACCGGCGGATCTCGGGTAGGGGGTCCCGAACTGTGCGTCTAGGCAGATGGTAACAGGAGACAAGGGACACGTGGTTTTACCTAGGTTCGGGCCCTCTTGATGGAGGTAAAACCCTATGTCCTGCTTGATTGATATTGATGATGTGGGTATTACAAGAGTACATCTACCACGAGATCAAGGAGGCTAAACCCTAGAAGCTAGCCTATGGTATGATTGTTGTTCGTCCTACGGACTAAAACCATCCGGTTTATATAGAAACCGGAGAGGGCTAGGGTTACACAGAGTCGGTTACAATGGTAGGAGATCTACATATCCATATCGCCAAGCTTGCCTTCCACGCCAAGGAAAGTCCCATCCGGACACGGGACAAAGTCTTCAATCTTGTATCTTCATAGTCTTGGAGTCCGGCCAATGATGATAGTTCGGCTATCCGGACACCCCCTAGTCCAGGACTCCCTCAAGCCACCTGAGGGCAAGGAGCACCGCCGACCCAAAATGTACTATGACGGCGTCCTGGAGGGATCCCGCCTTGTGGCGGATCAATGTGCAAAGGATATAATCTTTGAATGAATGCATTCATTTTATCATATCATGTAAGATGAAACAAGTTCTTTATGCAATATAATGCTTGTTTATTTAAAAATTTACCTCTTGTGCGGCCGTTTATAAAATCTGAGAGTTGGCCAGTCGTTGATTTCTGCCTCCTATAGCTAGTACAGGGGTGTTCGGGATAAATCTAAACACTCTTTATCCAAGTCTTTGGTCCTTTAAGGAGGTGTTTAGCGCTACGAACAAGGCAGTTGGACTATACAGCTTTATCAACCTCACTTAGCCATAGGAGTTCTATAATTTTAAATTTTGGTGTAGCCCCTGGTATTCGGAAGGCCGAAGTTGGGACGCTATACACGCCTAATCGGACAAAAACCGATTCCTCGCATAAAGCGGAAAAAATCTCTAGCGATTTGAAACCTCTCTAATAGCGACCAGCTCTCGCCGCATCATGATAGTTAGTTTTCGGCTTTCTCTATCGAGGTGCTCGTCCAGAAGAACCGGGACACAATTGCAATAGTTCTCCCTTTACTACCCTAGCCGATATAGAGGAACGTAAGGTAGCAAGCACAGGAGCCGAGCAACCCAACTATTGACCCAAGACATGATTCGGAGCCGATGCATATAATGCTATAAGTTCGGGGTGCCGAACTGTACTATAAAGGTGTTCGGACTTTCTTGTCGTGTTATGGGGTACACTAAAGCCCCTGGCAAATTGAGGCGTACCAGAATGTATGAATGCAATAAATTCAAATATAAGGAAAAAATTAAGTAATAAGCGGAAGCTGCAAATTATTTCCATTGTGATACGTCAAAGCATATGTGTACAAGTAGTGCGATTAGCGAGTAAGGCTATTTGACATGCCGTAACCAAGAGCGGGCTGCGTGCGGGTATGTAAAACAGGAATAACGATCGTTAGCAGAGACCACCTGGAAAGTCCCTTGTACGTCAAAGCCCCTTTCCGTTCTTGGTGTATCAGTCCGCGATGGGTCCAATGATCAGGTTATCAGAAAAGCCTCAAGAAGAGAAAAAACCTGAAAGGAAAAGAAAAAGTGAAGGTATGCAGTTCCAAGGGCGGTTGAGCCGCGTTGTGGACCGCAGTCTAGCTGTGCCTCCGTCTGTGCCCATGGTATTTTGAGTGTGTAATTATGTATGCGTGGCACGGGTTTCACCGCTTTATTGGGACCAGGACGGAGGCCGAATTGCTAGTTGAGCTCTGGATGAGCCGAATGGTCCTGCTGCAGAGTAGTTCAGACTTGCTTGACGGTGTCCGGTGGCTTTATAGCCGAATTGAGGGTTTGCCTAAGAAGGCTGCTCTGTACTTCTGCTGCCAGGGCCGCTGTGTGCTCCTCAGTACGAAGGGAGCGCTCCGTATTTCCATTAACCGTTATGACACCGCGAGGTCCGGGCATCTTAAGCTTGAGGTAGGCATAGTGCGACACCGCATTGAATCGAGCAAATGCGGTTCGTTCGAGCAGTGCATGATAACCACTGCGGAAGGGGACAATGTCGAAGATTAACTCTTCGATTCGGAAATTATCCGGGGATCCGAAGACCACTTCCGGTGTGATTGAGCCCGTACAACAGGCCTCTACACCTGGTATGACACCTTTAAAGGTGGTTTTGGTGGGCTTGATCCTTGAGGGGTCGATACCCATTTTGCACACTATATCCTGATATAGCAAGTTCAAGGTGCTGCCACTGTCCATGAGGACTCGTGTGAGGTGGAATCCATCGATAATGGGGTCAAGGACCAGTGCAGCTGAACCGCCATGACGGATACTGGTCGGATGGTCCCTGCGATCAAGGGTGATCGGACAGGAGGACCATGGGTTGAACTTTGGGGCGACTGGCTCCATCATGTAGACGTCCCTTAGTGCGCGCTTCCGATCCCTTTTGGGGCTATGGGTGGCATATATCATGTTCACCGTTTTAACTTGGGGAGGAAACTTCTTCTGTCCACCTATGTGCGGTGGCCGAGGCTCCTCGTCGTCGTCGCTTTGCGATCCCTTTTCCTTGTTATCGGTATTTAACTTGCCGGCCTGTTTGAAGACCCAACATTCTCTGTTGGTATGATTGGCTGGTTTATCGGGGGTGCAGTGGATTTGGCATTGACGATCGAATATGCGGTCCAGACTGGACGGGCCCGGGTTGTTTCTCTGAAATGGCTTTTTCCGCTGACCGGACTTGAAGCCACTGAATCCGGCGTTGACGGTCGTGTCTTCGGAGTTATCGCCATTATTTCGACGCTTGTGTCTGTTGCGTCGGGGCTTGCCATTGCTATCTCTGGCTTCGGAAGTGCCAAGTTTATTTGAGGTGTTGTTACTATGAGCCAGCCAACTATCCTCGCCCGCACAAAAGCGGGTCATGAGCGTCGTGAGGGCTACCATGGACTTCGGCTTCTCTTGGATGAGGTGTCGGGCAAGCCACTCGTCACGGGTGTTATGCTTAAAGGCCGCAAGGGCTTCGGCATCTGGGCAATCGATGATCTGGTTCTTTTTAGATAAGAACCGAGTCTACAATTTCCTGGCTGACTCTCTGGGCTGTTGTATTATATGACTTAAGTCATCGGCATCTGGAGGCCGGACATAAGTGCCCTGGAAGTTGTCGAGGAATGCATCTTCCAGGTTCTCCCAACTGCCAATGGAGTTTTCGGGCAGACTGTTCAACTAGTGTCGTGCTGGTCCCTTGAATTTTAGCGGGAGGTACTTGATGGCATGGAGATCAACACCGCGGGCCATATGTATATGGAGAAGGAAGTCCTCAATTCATACCGCCAGATCTGTTGTCCCATCATATGATTCAACGTTTACGGGTTTAAACCCTTCTAGGAATTCATGTTCCATTACTTCGTCAGTAAAGCATAGGGGGTGTGCGGCGCCTCTATGTCGGGCTATGTCGCGACGCGGCTCGGATAGAGCCGGCCTGCGGTAGTCGGCCCGGACAGGTGTGTATTTTTCATAGAGGGCGTGGTGGCCGTTGTTGCGAGTTGGGGCGCACCCCCGCAATCCATAGATCGATCTGGTTTGTCCTGCTCTGTTCTCCAAGTGGTACCGCAGGTCATGCGTGTTTCCCCGAGATGTTGTGTTTCTGTTTGTTCGGCGAGGCAATGCGGGTTGATGTTCGGGCTGAGTTACCGCTTTAGCTCGGCCATGTGGAGGTCGGTCTGCCGCATTATGCGCTGGTAGGACTGGCTCCAGTGCCTCGTCATCGAATTGAGGTAGCAATTTGCGCTTCGGGTAACTTTTAATTGGGCGTTCGAGTCCATATTCCTCGGCTGCCAGGACCTCAGTCCATCTATTAGTGAACAGATCTTGATCAGCTTGGAGCTGCTGCTGCTTCTTCTTCAGGCTCTTTGCAGTGGCTATTAGCCTGCGCTTAAAATGCTCCTGCTCGACGGGATCCTCTGGTACGATAAACTCTTCGTCGCCGAGGCTCACCTCGTCCTCGGAGAGAGGCATGTAATTGTTGTCTTCTGAGTCGTCGTTCACGGCCTGTTCATCAGCGCTAGCTTGCCCGTCTTCCCGTTCAGCCTGTTTGAAACTTGGCCTGGCGGGGTTTTCGTTGTCTTTGGCATCGTCCGGAGTGCTATTGTCTCTGGTGCCGGTATCACTGTTTTTGTTATGGCGAGGTTTAGAGCGGCACCGCTGACATCGGCACTTCAGCTGCTTCTCAGGAGGCTGATCCTCAACTTGGTCCCTTTTATCCTCGCCATTTATCTTCTTTGGGTGTGTCCACCATGTAAATATCGTATGAGGAGGTGGCTGTCCAGCGCCCTGCGGGCGGTGGTTCCTGTTCTTCTCCGGCTCATCGTCCATACCATCGATGTCCTCGGAGTCAAAATCAAGCATGTCGATCAAATCATCGATAGTGGCTATCAAGTGGGTGGTGGGTGGGCAAAGAAGCTCTTCGTCGTCTGCTTCCCACTCAAGCCGGACATAGTTCAGCCAAGAATCTCCTAACAAGGAGAGGGACTTTAATGAGTTTGAACATCACCCAAGGGTGAGTGTTGGAAGATGTCCGCGGAGTTGAACTCCAGGATCGGTGCCCAGTCAGATTCGAAGGGCGCGGATACACGCGGTCTGGAGCCTATGGCCGGAGATGAGTCCGAGGCTCTGATGACACAGGCCTCATTGGAGGTCAGATCTGTGTTCGATTCTAACGCCACTGAGTCTGCGGCCTCTGTGGCGAGGTTGATCTTCCTGTCCTCGGATGGCGCGCTTTGCTCCGGCTCCAGGGCCAGAGCGGTTACAGGTGCTATTCCCTGAGCATAGTCTGATGACAGATTTAGGTCATGTTCATCGTGGCGGCAGGGTGCAGCTGTCATGGGCTTGAATCCGTTGAAGATCAAGTCTCCGCAGATGTCGGCGGCGTAGTTCAAGCTTCCAGACCTGACCTGACGACCAGGGGCGTAGCTGTCGATCTGCTCCGGATGGCCAAACAAGTTGGCCCGCAGTGCGAAGCCGCCGAATACGAAGATCTGTCCGGGGAGAAAAACTTCACCTTGGACTGCATCGTTGTGGATGATTGAAGGAGCCATCAAGCCTTATGGTGATGACACAGTGGAACTCTCAATGAAAGCACCAATGTCGGTGTCAAAACCGGCGGATCTCGGGTAGGGGGTCCCGAACTATGCGTCTAAGGCTAATGGTAACAGGAGGCGAGGACACAATGTTTACCCAGGTTCGGGCCCTCTCGATGGAGGTAATACCCTACTTCCTGCTTGATTGATCTTGATGATATGAGTATTACAAGAGTTGATCTACCACGAGATCGTAGAGGCTAAATCCTAGAAGCTAGCCTATGATTATAATTGTTCTTGTCCTACAGACTAAACCCTCCGGTTTATATAGACACCAGAGGGGGCTAGGGTTACACAGAGTCGGTTACAGAGAAAGGAATCTTCATATCCGAATCGCCAAGCTTGCCTTCCATGCAAATGAGAGTCCCATCCGGACACGGGACGAAGTCTTCTATCATGTATCTTCATAGTCCAACAGTCCAGCATACGCATATAGTCCGGCTATGCGAGGACCCCTTAATCCCGGACTCCCTCAGTCGGTATCTCAATACCTAGTTCAATCTCTTTATCGGCAAGTCTCTTTACTCGTTCCGTAATGCCTCATCCCGTAACTAACTCATTAATCACATTGCTTGCAAGGCTTATAGTGATGTGCATTACCGAGAGGGCCCAGAGATACCTCTATGACAATCGTATTGAAAAATCATAATCTCGATCTATGCCAACTCAACAAACACCATCGGAGACACCTGTAGAGTACCTTTATAATCACTCAGTTACATTATGACGTTTGGTAGCACACAAAGTGTTCCTCCGGTATTTGGGAGTTGCATAATCTCATAGTCATAGAAACATGTATAAGTCATGAAGAAAGCAATAGCAACATACTAAACGATCAAGTGCTAAGCTAACGGAATCCGTCAACTCAATCACATCATTCTCTAATGATGTGATCCCGTTCATCAAATGACAACTCATGTCTATGGCTAGGAAACTTACCCATCTTTGATTAACGAGCTATTCAAGTAGAGGCATACTAGTGACACTCTGTTTGTTTATGTATTCACACATGTACTAAGTTTCCGGTTAATACAATTCTAGCAAGAATAATAAACATTTATCATGATATAAGGAAATATATAAATAACAACTTTATCATTGCCTCTAGGGCATATTTCCTTCAGTATGATCACTATAACTCTCATAAAGTCAGTTTGGCTCTCATCGTGTGATTTGGCATATTTATTCAAGAGGTTGAACTTGATAGTCGAAATTTAAAAATTACAGGTTCTATGGTCTCAGATGGACGGTTGAGGAGGTGAAGCAATGTTGAAGAGGTACACTGTTTGCATTGCTATTATGTAGTTTTGAAGTAAAGTTTATGAGCATCTTATAAATTGGGCTTGGTTCTATCTATGTTCGCTAATGAAATTACCAAAGAGTGGGTTTACTGACTCGTTCGGTCAAAGTATGAATAAACCAATGTATTATGTAGGTTTACTGACTCTCGAGAAGACCGCGACTACTAATGCAATCAAGAAAAGAAGTACATGCTTTGCAATTTCAGTTTAATTTTAGTTTTCTTAATTGGATATGGATCTGGTGTGCCGTTGCTATTTGGAGCGGCTTAATTGTTCTATGTGTCAACTTGCAAAGTACCTTTCGAATATCTGAATACCT
>NC_041385.1:51376884-51385363 GCF_002162155.2 Triticum dicoccoides
ACACACACACACACACACACTCACTCACTCACTCACTGTATATACCCACAGATTTGTTAGAATTTCAGCGGTTTAATTTGCATTGAGGAATATTGCTTGGATAAATCTGGTATAGAACCATAGTTTTGCTGCGAGATATATAACCATATTAATGATGAAGGCATTTTTTAGAAGCATAATGCAAATAGTAGTACCTTTTGCCCATCAATAGGTTGTCAGCTGGTATCACTCACCCTAATACAGCAATGCTAGTACTTATCCTTGTACGCACAAGAGCAACAACACTTGATTTTTATTGAAGGAAATACATACTTCTGGGTGAACAGATGCAAAGTCAGTAACATGTTTCTGGGTCAATTGGTTTACTCACAACCTAGAGTATATAAGATGAATATACCTAGCAACCTCAATAAATGAACACCATCCATGTCATTTTAACTTGTTTGGATTTTTCTAGGTGTAGAGGACATGTGGGGAGTGATCGGAGCCATGCTAAACTTGATTCTTTGCAAATGCCAAAAGTTCAGTTTACCCAAATGCCAAAAGAGTAGTTCCTGCTTTGCAAAATTCGGCTTACAAATACTAGATGCATAATACCATAATAGTTCCTAGTTGGTGATCGGATTGCATGTTTGGAGCAGTCCTAAAGTTGGTACTTTGCAAATACTAGAATATTATTTCGTAGTTGTGAAACAAAATTCAGCTGACAAATGTTAGCATGTAATGTTTGGATCATAAGTTTACAAATGTTGATTCTGATCTTCTTCCTATTGAATGTGTCTAAAATTCTAAGATTTCGTGCATACTACAACTGTCAGCGTGTGGCAATATATTGTAGCTATGATATAGTTGCTTTCTCATGCCTCTAATTACCAAGGTTTACTTTTATGGGTTAAAAAGGATGTCTAGTCACCAACATGTAGCTGGTCTCTAGATTCTTTTAGTCACCAAGCCTTGGCTGGTCACTTGATATCTCTAGCCACTAACCATGTGTGGCTGTAAATTTCTAGCAACCAAGTCGTCCTTGGTCTCTAAATGTCATTATTCACCAAGTCTCACTTGGCCGCTAGATGCCATTAGTCACCAGATTACGTTGGTAGCTATTGATATGACATTTAGTAGCCACCACAAAGCGACCAAGTAGTGTTGGTAGTAGTAGACCAGTAGCGAACAATTTTGTACTTTTAGCAACCGATTACCTTGGTGGCTAAAACTCATATCTCTAGTAGTGCATACTAGATTTTCATGGGTTTACATCGTTTTCTGCAAGAGTGTGATGGTTACGCTCTCAGTATATTTATTTCCTTCTGCTCTTGCCTGAAAGCAGTTTATTTTGCATATTTATGATTGGTATTTTTAGGCATGTAAATTTCAAACCTCTAGGGTACCCTCCGACCCTACTTAGTTCAACCAAATGAACTAAAATTTCGAAAATAGTGTGAATTCTGAGAAGTTACTTCATTTAGTTGAACTAAGAAGGGTTGGAGGGTACACTAAAGGATCCAAAGTTGCATCCTTGGATATTTTAATTTTCCGGTCATCCAGCTCAACACCCTGCGGTTTGGACTCTAACAATGGTTAAACATAACATCTTGTTTCTCCTATAGTAATTCAGTAGAAATAGCCTGGCGACAGAAACAGTGAAGGGAAAAAACTTGGTATGTGGGTCGTTCAACGGGCGAAGAAGCGGCGTTGCCTGAAGGCAGTTTAATTTGCAGAGCTTCGACTACCACTTGTTACTTTGGGGACGGTCGATTTTCGTGTATCTCAGCCTAGCTGTCCTAATTACACCCATTGTGCCGGCTGCAAAAACATGGACTCACGTGAAACAGTAGTTGCAGGCTGTGAGGTGCCTTTTGAAGACGATTCTTCACGCTACACAGGGCACAAGACACATACTGGTGTGGACTCTACGGGTTTCCTTGTTCTTATTTCCGACCATGCTGTTTCTCCTGATTTCCTGCTGCCTCCTTTTCCTATACAAATACAAACTGATGCGGTAGTGATTGACTGGTTGCTACGTCGAGTACGAATGATAGTAGTATACTAACTTCTAGTTCTCTTTTGCTTCTGTTGCCAACTGTGAGCTCTATCTATGTTTGGACTTTATATAGAAACACATTTTGTGAGTATGGTAGGAGAGCTAGCTCCAATAATAAAAAGCGTGTGACTTCATTTATGTAAAGCCATGGAGCAAGATAGGACTACTGCAACTAATGAAAATTTACATTTAGTATCAGCAATTATCGAACATGTCAGCTATGCCTGCAGCTTCATGTCTGCTCGACCCGACACAAATGAATGGAGCTGCTGGTCGAAAATTAAGGAGAGAAAGATAGACCTATAGTCCTTCCACATAGTACTCATCTCATTAGACGCTTACAGAATCTTTTCTTAATTACACTAGGATGGATTTATCTACAGTTGCTTTGGAGTTTGGACTCGGCTTTGATCTCAGCATCTTGTGGTACTCACCCCTTTTCCTACATGCATTTTCTTGTTTGCTTTCTACCAGATCAATCGATTTGATGATAACTTAACATTTGCGCCGATCTAGGATTTTACGTTACGGTGGCGCATTAAATGTTTCTTCAGAATCACAAATATAACATGTCAATGTACATGTATAAACAGTAAAGTTACAAAACAGTTCATCAGTTATTCAACTAAATCAAATCAATTTCTATATTTGTTGAACACCGACGAATGGATGTACTCTTTAATAGTATATCTTGTTCAGCATATAAGAGTACACTGTTGTTCAACATATATTTAAAAAGTAAAATTACAAATCAGTTCATCAGTTATTCACCAACATCAAATCAATTTCTATATTTAATGATCACCGACAAATGGATGTACTCTTTAATATACTTGTTCAGCATATAAGAGTACATAGTTGTTCAACATATATTTAAAAAGTAAAATTACAAATCAGTTCATTAATTAGCGTAATAGGGTGCGGCACATTTTTTAATATACGTAGAACATTTTTAATACACGTAGAATTTTTTTAATACATAAAGACTATGTTTTAAAATACATTGTTCACCTTTTAAATGCACGATACTAATATTTTATTGTGGGGGCATAGGGAGTTTTATTCCATCAATATAGGATTACAATCAGCTGGCAAGAGCTCATCAGTACGCGGAGGGGGAGGGGGCCTTTGTGTAGCCAATAAGTTGTGCTATGGTCTTCTCTATTTTGCTCTCGAGAAACTTTCGAAGGAATAAACTCCCTGCCGACCATGCATCAAATTTCCAATCTCTATAGCTAACTGCCCATAGGCTGAATGAAACCAAAGAATCTGATGACAAAGTGGACAGCGCCAAAGATGAGTCAGACTAAACAATGATCGGCGGGCCACAGTATTCAATACCAAAAAAAGCTTTTCGCCATGCTTTATATATAAAGCAACGAACCACATACAAGTGAAACATACACCACCACACTGCACACCCAAGGTAAGATACAAGGGCACTAAAGATCAGCAGCCCCAAGCGAACAAAAGATGTACAATAAGCACCACTACGGGGATGACAAATCCCTCAACCATGAACTAGCCACCGTAAGGCACCACTACCAGCATGACAGATCCCTCCACCGTGAACTAGCCACCGCGAGGAACCAAGCTGACTGTTGACTCCCATGAGCTCCAAGACGGTGTTTTCAGGAAGTGTATGACACCGGAGTGTTGTCGGCACCCATGAGCTCCAAGATGGTGCCTTCGTACTTCCACATTCAAGCTAATCATAGGAGAAGGAAGAACTTCATTGTCTCTTTGTCGGATGGGTCAATATCTCCTGCGCAAACACTTCATCGAGAGATTTGGGACCCCAACAGCCAGACAAGGAACATGAGATCTTGATTTCTTGGGTGTAAATCAATCTGATTTGAGCAGGCTGGAATTGCCTTTCACCGAAGAGGAAGTCAGGGAGGCGATCATGGACATGCCAAAGGAGAAAGCACCAGGGCTGGATGAGTATAATATCACCTTCTATAGCAAGTGTTTGCAGGTAACCAAGAAGGACCTAATGGTTGTCTTCAACTGCCTTCGTACACGCAGCACCTTGGGGTTCAACAAAATCAATGGGGCACACCTTATTTTGCTCCCTAAAGAACCTGGGGCTACTAAACCAAACGATTTTCATCTGATCAGCCTCGTTCATAGCCTTGCGGAAATCATTTCGAAGGTCCTTGCCAAAAGGTTGGCTCTGGTTCTGCCTTTGATCGTGGGGGAAAACCAAGGCGCATTTTTGAAAGGTCGTTCATTGCACGAGAATTACAAGATGGTACGAGAATTAGCTAAATTACTAAAGGAAAGGAGATGCAAAAGCATTCTACTGAAATTAGACATTGCAAAGGCCTTTGACACCGTCGCCTGGCAGTTCTTGCTTGTTGCTTAATTTTTTTGGCTTTGGACCTAATTGGTGTGATTGGATTGCGACGATTCTCAGGACGGCATCCACCAGGATACTTCTAAATGGCATCCCAAGTACTAGCTTCTATCATGGCCGTGGTTTAAGACAGGGAGACGCCGTCTCACCCATGTTGTTTACTATTGTCATGGGTTCGCTTTGCAAACTTTTTGATAAGGCTAAACAAAGCGGTATTTTGGAGCCTTTAAGTAATAGACACTCTATCCGTCAACGTATATCCATATACGCTAATGACATTATCCTATTTTTGAAGAATAAAGGTAAGGAAGTTGCTGCGACTAAACTGCTGCTGAATATTTTCAGTTGTTCATCGGGACTTCAATGTAATCTTAGCAAGAGCTCGTTGTCCTCTATATTCTGTGAGGAAGATCAGATTGAAACCTTTGGTAACATCCTTAGTTGTAAGGTTGAAAAGTTGTTGATTAGCTATCTAGAGCTGCCCTTGAGTCTCAAGAAACTCTGCAAAGAAGACTTCCAGTGTCTCATTGACAAGCTTAGGAGTAGGTTGGGTCCTTGGCGCATTGGCTTTCTCCAGCTGAGTGGTCGTTTGATACTTGTTAAGGTAGTTCTATTGGTAGTTCCAATATTCCAGTTAATGTCCCTAGACCCCCTGCCATGGGTGTTTAAGGCGATTGATAAAATGCGCAGACCTTCTTATGGGAGGAACTGATGCTGTTAAAGGAGGACAGTGTTTGGTCAGTTGGAAGAAAATCTGCCATCCTAAGGAAACTGGGGGTTTAGGTGTGTTGGACCTTGAGATTATGAGTTCGGCTCTTCTGCTGCGTTGGGCATGGAAGGCGAGATCCGCGGAGAATCGTGCTTGGAACATCTTGTTGGATCCCTTGGAAAAGTCGGAGAGGCAACTTTTCAATCCGGCGGCACGGATTCAGTTAGGGGATGGGTCTAGATGTTTCTTCTAGACTGATAGATGGGTTCAAGGAGCGGTCGTGGAGCTCACACCTGACGTGTTTCAGGCAGTTTCGACGTTTGTTAGAACTAGAAGAACAGTGGTTGAAGCCATGATTAATGCATCATGATTAAGGATATTCAGGGACAAATTACCATTAACACTTTCCACCAGGTTTTGGCTTTGTGGGAGATCGTTTCAAAAGTTTACTTGGTGCAAGGAATGGAGGATAAGTGAACTTGGACTTGGGATTCCAAGGGTGAGTTCACGACGAAATCGGTCGGCATGGCTCACTTTAGCACCTCGACCATATTTAGCGGGGCTTGCACAATTTGGAAATCTTGGGTACCTTTGAAATGCAAGCTTTTCCTCTGGTTGGTCATCAGAGGTCGCGTATGGACGACTGATCACCTAGCTAAGCGAGGACTTCCACACCATGACTTTTGCTGCTTTTGCAATGCGGTTCAAGAAACTGCACACCATTTGTTCTGGGGCTGAAGTGTAATCTCAATTTTATGGAGTCTGGTCCTTCATTGGGCCGCGATAAATGAAGTCTTACTTCAGCCTGATCGAACTTTAGAAGAGTGGTGGCAGAATGCCAGAGCTAGAGTTCAAGGAACCAAAAGAAACTCCCTGAACACCTTGGTGTTGCTGGTCACCTGGAGCATGTGGCGGGAGATGAATGGTAGGGTTTTTGAGAATTCTCACATGCCAATGATGAAGATCTTTGATCAAGTTATTGTTGATGCCAAGCTATGGGCAGAAGCGAGCGTGGGTCAATTTGTTCTCCACTAGCGACTGCTTCTAGTTTTGGTCATTTGTTGCAGCCCTGGTATGTTGCTTTAGTCGTTAGTTTATGGTCGTTTGGATGTTGTAAGCTGGATCATGTGGACTGGTGGCCAGTTGTATTTTTTTCTCTATCTTAATATTAGACATGCAGTCCTCCTGCATGGTTCAAAAAAAAGGAAGGGTACGACACCACAGCACCGCCACCGCCCGATCCAAAGGATCAAGGATTTCACCTGGAGCAAACGAAGGGCCAGGAGTAGCCACAACGGTGTCTTCAGGAAGAGGATGACACCTGCGAACGCCGCCACCATCGGTCTGATAACAGCCAGACAAGGAATTTGCCCTGGCACACACGCTCCCCCTCCGTTTAGTGAGCAACGAGTCAGGAGAGACCTGCCACACCACCACCATGGACCGCCGAGTCCCAGCCACCCCATCGCCCACATGACCAAGGCTGCCAGTCTGTACCCTAGCCGCGAGAACCGCCCACGAACACCGTAGCTCCCACCGTAGAGTTACCGCCCTGCATCTGGACAACCCATCAGCCATCCAAAGGGACGGAGCCGCCAACGGCCGCCACGCCTCCACCATGCTAGAACTAGATCTGGAGGCACCAGGCCGGGGAATATGGAGAGGAGGAGGAGTGGCGCAATACCTCGACTGGCACCCCTTGCCGATGATGGGTGGCCTGACCACACATCCCTCCTCCTAGCTCCCCTACGTCGCCCCCTACAACGCCCCACCATAGCGGCCAGAACAGGAGAACAACTGCATGATGCGGAGGGACACCGGGAGACAATGACCAGAGATCAGAATGAGGAAAAAAAAGGAGACGTCCATGTGTCACGCAACTGCAAGATGGTAATATTATGTCCCAGGACGGCGTAATTAATCTAGCAACTCTGCTAGAGTTGCTTTTAGAATATGATTGCTTCCGTTGCGCTTACTTATAGCGGGTAGAGCAGCCACGGCTAACTTGGAGGGGGGTGGGGGGGCAAGCTACAAATAATTCCTCCACACCAACTACTGCTCGGTTCCTCTTTTAACTTTACAGAATGTTAACATTTTATGATATGGCATGTTCAAGTATAAGCTGGACAAAAAATCATATTATGCTAGACAATTAACTTGAAAGTTGGGAGAAACCTCGGAAACAAGCATACCCGAAGAAAGGAGTTTTCTTCCCCGACATCCGCGATGGTGGAACTAGGTCTGTGGCGAATAGTCGGGCACAGTCCAATCACGAAGCTGTCGTAGCCCTACATGGAGAAGTTCGGGTTGTGCCTCATGGGCCATTGTGTGAGTGGGGATCCTATTGCCTTGCTAAGGTGACTGTGTCGGCGGCAGCCAAGTCCGAGATGATGTTGTGGAGTGCGATGTCGGGCTGTCGGGAGGCAATGCCAGGTGAACTGGGAGCTAGAGTAGTTGGGGGACCGAAGCGTTCGAAGCCGAGCACCTCCTTATAGAAGGCGGGAAGGCCGCGCACGTCGCGGTCTACCACGCGATGCGGTAGAGCTGCTGCAAGATCCTAGAAGAGGGAGGAAGCAGGGAGCACCACCAGTAGGTGTAGTCGCCTTGCTTCGTCGGATCAAGACCATTGCCACCGTCATCCGTCGGTAGGAGAATGGAGAGAGGATGCTCGAAGGAGGCACAAGCACATGCTCCGGGTACATGAAGCAAACTAATAAAAAAATAGAGGACTTCTTTGCAAGGACTCATGTAACAAGCCATTGGATTACTCAACAAAAAGCGAAGTGCCAAACGATGAAGAACACTTGAAACCAGGCAGTGAACCCTAAATGCTTCGCCTGAATCATGTAATAGTGCACACAGAACTACTACTCGAAATATGTGCCATTCATCTCCCATTCGACGGTCTAGATTTCCTTTTTTTCTGTTTTTGCATCTGAAGCTCAGCTTTTATTCTAGTTGCTCCATGTTCTCACTACTAGGGAAAAGCCTATACACTACTGGAATATGGCAATTTGCCGTCTGCCACCTCTTTGTCGTCCGCCAGCTGACGGCAAAGAGCCTCTTTGTCGTCCGCTTCCACAAAGCGGACGGCAAAGAAAGGGCGGATGGCAAAAAGGTTGTTTGTCGTCAGCCAGCTGACGGCAAAGAGCTAGAAAGCAGACGGCAAAGGGCCAGGTGGGCCCCACAGGGCACGGCGTGGCTAGGTCAGGTTCTTTGCCGTACGCCAGCGGACGGCAAAGAGGAGACATAGGCCAGCCTTAAACGGCCGCCCTCTTTGCCGTCTGCTAGCCGACGGCAAAGAATGCCCACTTAACGGGCCGAGCCGTCTTCCCTCTCTCTCTTTCTCTGTCTCCCTCCCGCCCGCCCG
>NC_041385.1:51386128-51395097 GCF_002162155.2 Triticum dicoccoides
TGTTTATTATTCATGCTAGAATTGTATTAACCGGAAACATGATACATGTGTGAATACATAGACAAACATAGTGTCACTAGTATGCCTCTACTTGAACTAGCTCATTGATCAAAGATGGTTATGTTTCCTAACCATAGGCATGTGTTGTCATTTGATTAATGGGATCACATCATTAGGAGAATGATGTGATTGACTTGACCCATTCCGTTAGCTTAGCACTTGATCGTTTAGTATGTTGCTATTGCTTTCTTCATGACTTATACAAAGTTCCTGCAACTATGAGATTGTGCAACTCCCGTTTACCGGAGGAACACTTTGTGTGCTACCAAACGTCACAACGTAATTGGGTGATTATAAAGGTGCTCTACAGGTGTCTCCAAAGGTACATGTTGAGTTGGCATAATTCGAGATTAGGTTTTGTCACTCCGATTGTCGGAGAGGTATCTTTGGGCCCTCTCAGTAATACTCATCACCTAAGGCTTGCAAGCATTGTAACTAATGAGTTAGTTATGAAATGATGTATCACGGAACGAGTAAAGAGACTTACCGGTAACGAGATTGAACTAGGTATTGGATACCGACGATCGAATCTCGGGCAAGTAACATACCGATGACAAAGGGAACAACGTATGTTGTTATGCGGTTTGACCGATAAAGATCTTCGTAGAATATGTAGGGACCAATATGAACATCCAGGTTCCGCTATTGGTTATTGACCGAGAATAGTTCTAGGTCATGTCTACATAGTTCTCGAACCCGTAGGGTCCGCACGCTTAACGTTACGATGACAGTTTTATTATGAGTTTATAAGTTTTGATGTACCGAGGGTTGTTCGGAGTACCGGATGTGATCACGGACATGACGAGGAGTCTCGAAATGGTCGAGACATAAAGATTGATATATTGGACGGATATATTTGAACACCAGAAATGTTCCGGATGAGATTGGGACTATACCGGAGTTCCGGGAGGTTACCGGAACCCCCCGGTAAGTATATGGGCCTTATTGGGCCTTAGTGGAAGGGAGGGAGAAGGAGCAAAGGAGGGGGCGCCCCCCCCCCAAGCCCAATCCGAATTGGGAGGGGGGCCGGCCCCCCCTTTCCTTCTTCCCTCCCCTCTCTTCCTTCCCTCTCCTACTCCTAATAGGAAAGGGGGGCCAAACTTACTTGGAGTAGGTTTGCCCCCCTTAGGGCGCGCCTCCCCTCTTGGCCGGCCCCCTCCTCCTCTCCCCCTTTATATACGGAGGAGGGGGGCACCCCATAGACACAAGTTGATCTACGGATCGTTCCTTAGCCATGTGCGGTGCCCCCCTCCACCATATTCCACCTCGGTCATATCGCCGCGGAGTTTAGGCGAAGCCCTGCGCCGATAGAACATCATCATCGTCACCACGCCGTCGTGCTGACGGGACTCATCCCCGACGCTTTGCTGGATTGGAGCCCGGGGAACGTCATCGAGCTAAACGTGTGCTGAACACGGAGGTGCCGTACGTTCGGCGCTTGGATCGGTCGAGTCGTGAAGACGTACGACTACATCAACCGCGTTGTGATAACGCTTCCGCTTACGGTCTACGAGGGTACGTGGACAACAATCTCCCCTCTCGTTGCTATGCCATCACCATGATCTTGCGTGTGCGTAGGAATTTTTTTGAAATTACTACGTTCCCCAACAGTGGTATCAAAGCCAGGTTTTATGCGTTGATGTTATATGCACGAGTGGAACACAAGTGAGTTGTGGGCGATACAAGTCATACTGCTTACCAGTATGTCATACTTTGGTTCGGCGATATTGTTGGATGAAGCGGCGCAGACCTACATTACGCGTACGCTTACGCGAGACTGGTTTTACCGCCGTGCTTTGCACACAGGTGACTAGAGGGTGTCAGTTTCTCCAACTTTAGTTGAACCGAGTGTGGCTATGCCCGGTCCTTGCGAAGGTTAAAACAGCACCAACTTGACAAACTATCATTCTGGTTTTGATGCGTAGGTAAGAACGGTTCTTGCTCAGCCCGTAGCAGCCACGTAAAACTTGCAACAACAAAGTAGAGGACGTCTAACTTGTTTTTGCAGGGCATGTTGTGATGTGATATGGCCAAGACGTGATGCTATATTTTATTGTATGAGATGATCATGTTTTGTAACCGAAGTTATCGGCAACTGGCAGGAGCCATATGGTTGTCGCTTTATTGTATGAAATGCAAATGCCCTGTAATTGCTTTACTTTATCACTAAGCGGTAGCGATAGTCGTAGAAGCAATAGATGGCGTAAACGACAACGATGCTATGATGGAGATCAAGGTGTCGCGCCGGTGACGATGGTGATCACGATGGTGCTTCGGAGATGGAGATCACAAGCACAAGATGATGATGGCCATATCATATCACTTATATTGATTGCATGTGATGTTTATCATTTATGCATCTTATCTTGCTTTGATTGACGGTAGCATTTTAAGATGATCTCTCACTAAAAATTATCAAGAAGTGTTCTCCCTGAGTATGCACCGTTGCCAAAGTTCGTCGTGCCCAGACACCATGTGATGCTCGGGTGTGATAAGCTCTACGTCCATCTACAACGGGTGCAAGCCAGTTTTGCACACGCAGAATACTCAGGTTAAACTTGACGAGCCTAGCATATGCAGATATGGCCTCGGAACACAGAGACCGAAAGGTCGAGCGTGAATCATATAGTAGATATGATCAACATAGAGATGTTCACCATTGAAAACTACTCCATCTCACGTGATGATCGGTTATGGTTTAGTTGATTTGGATCACGTGATCACTTAGATGACTAGAGAGATGTCTGTCTAAGTGGGAGTTCTTAAATAATATGATTAATTGAACTTAAATTTATCATGAACTTAGTACCTGATAGTATTTTGCTTGTCTATGTTTGTTGTAGATAGATGGCTCGTGTTGTTGTTCCGTTGAATTTTAATGCGTTCCTTGAGAAAGCAAAGTTGAAAGATGATGGTAGCAATTACACGGACTGGGTCCGTAACTTGAGGATTATCCTCATTGCTGCACAGAAGAATTACGTCCTAGAAGCACCGCTGGGTGCCAGGCCTGCTGCAGGAGCAACACCAGATGTTGTGAACGTCTGGCAGAGCAAAGCTGATGACTACTCTATAGTTCAATGTGCCATGCTTTACGGCTTAGAACCGGGTCTTCAACGACGTTTTGAACGTCATGGAGCATATGAGATGTTCCAGGAGTTGAAGTTAATATTTCAAGCAAATGCCCGGATTGAGAGATATGAAGTCTCCAATAAGTTCTACAGCTGCAAGATGGAGGAGAATAGTTCTGTCAGTGAGCATATACTCAAAATGTCTGGGTATAATAATCACTTGATTCAACTGGGAGTTAATCTTCCGGATGATAGCGTCATTGACAGAATTCTCCAATCACTGCCACCAAGCTGCAAAAGCTTTGTGATGAACTATAATATGCAAGGGATGAACAAGACAATTCTCGAGCTCTTCGCAATGCTAAAGGCTGCGGAGGTAGAAATCAAGAAGGAGCATCAAGTGTTGATGGTCAACAAGACCACTAGTTTCAAGAAAAGGGCAAAGGGAAGAAGAAGGGGAACTTCAAGAAGAACAGCAAGCAAGTTGCTTCTCAAGAGAAGAAACCCAAGTCTGGACCTAAGCCTGAAACTGAGTGCTTCTACTGCAAGCAGACTGGTCACTGGAAGCGGAACTGCCCCAAGTATTTGGCGGATAAGAAGGATGGCAAAGTGAACAAAGGTATATGTGATATACATGTTATTGATGTGTACCTAACTAGAGATCGTAGTAGCACCTGGGTATTTGATACTGGTTTTGTTGCTAATATTTGCAACTCGAAACAGGGACTACGGAATAAGCGAGCACTGGCCAAGGACGAGGTGACGATGCGCGTGGGAAACGGTTCCAAAGTCGATGTGATCGCAGTCGGCACGCTACCTCTACATCTACCTTCGGGATTAGTTTTAGACCTAAATAATTGTTATTTGGTGCCAGCGTTGAGCATGAACATTATATCTAGATCTTGTTTGATGCGAGATGGTTATTCATTTAAATCAGAGAATAATGGTTGTTCTATTTATATGAGTAATATCTTTTACGGTCATGCACCCTTGAAGAGTGGTCTATTTTTATTGAATCTCGATATTAGTGATACACATATTCATAATGTTGAAGCCAAAGATGCAGAGTTGATAATGATAGTGCAACTTATTTGTGGCACTGCCGTTTAGGTCATATCGGTGTAAAGCGCATGAAGAAACTCCATACTGATGGACTTTTGGAATCACTTGATTATGAATCACTTGGTACTTGCGAACCGTGCCTCATGGGCAAGATGACTAAAACACCGTTCTCCGGTACTATGGAGAGAGCAAGAGATTTGTTGGAAATCATACATACAGATGTATGTGGTCCGATGAATGTTGAAGCTCGTGGCAGATATCGTTATTTTCTCACCTTCATAGATAATTTGAGCAGATATGGGTATATCTACTTAATGAAGCACAAGTCTGAAAAATTTGAAAAGTTCAAAGAATTTCAGAGTGAAGTGGAAAATCATCGTAACAAGAAAATAAAGTTTCTACGATCTGATCGTGGAGGAGAATATTTGAGTTACGAGTTTGGTTTACATTTGGAACAATGCGGAATAGTTTTGCAACTCACGCCACCTGGAACACCACAAAGAAATGGTGTGTCTGAACGTCGTAATCGTACTTTACTAGATATGGTGCGATCTATGATGTCTCTTACTGATTTACCGCTATCGTTTTGGGGTTATGCTTTAGAGACGGCTGCATTCACATTAAATAGGGCACCATCTAAATCCGTTGAGACGACGCCTTATGAACTGTGGTTTGGCAAGAAACCAAAGTTGTCGTTTCTTAAAGTTTGGGGCTGCAATGCTTATGTGAAGAAACTTCAACCAGATAAGCTCGAACCCAAATCGGAGAAATGTGTCTTCATAGGATACCCAAAAGAGACTGTTGGGTACACCTTCTATCACAGATCCGAAGGCAAGACATTCGTTGCTAAGAATGGATTCTTTCTAGAGAAGGAGTTTCTCTCGAAAGAAGTGAGTGGGAGGAAAGTAGAACTTGATGAGGTAACGGTACCTGCTCCCTTATTGGAAAGTAGTTCATCACAGAAATCAGTTCCTGTGACAAATACACCAATTAGTGAGGAAGCTAATGATATTGATCATGAAACTTCAGATCAAGTGTCTACTGAACCTCGTACGTCTACCAGAGTAAGATCCGCACCAGAGTGGTACTGTAATCCTGTTCTGGAAGTCATGTTACTTGACCATGATGAACCTACGAACTATGAGGAAGCGATGATGAGCCCAGATTCCGCAAAATGGCTAGAGGCCATGAAATCTGAGATGGGATCCATGTATGAGAACAAAGTATGGACTTTGGTTGACTTGCCCGATGATCGGCAAGCCATTGAGAATAAATGGATTTTTAAGAAGAAGATGACGCTGACGGTAATGTAACTGTCTATAAATCTCGACTTGTTGCGAAAGGTTTTCGACAAGTTCAAGGGGTTGACTACGATGAGACTTTCTCACCCGTAGCTTTGCTTAAGTCTGTCCGAATCATGTTAGCGATTGCCGCATTTTATGATTATGAAATTTGGCAGATGGATGTAAAAACTGCATTCCTGAATGGATTTCTGGAAGAAGAGTTGTATATGATGCAACCGAAGGGTTTTGTAGATCCTAAGGGAGCTAACAAAGTGTGCAAGCTCCAGCGATCAATCTATGGTCTGGTGCAAGCCTCTCGGAGTTGGAATAAACGCTTTGATAGTGTGATCAAAGCATATGGTTTTATACAGACTTTTGGAGAAGCCTGTATTTACAAGAAAGTGAGTGGGAGCTCTGTAGCATTTCTAATATTATATGTGGATGACATATTGTTGATTGGAAATGATATAGAATTTCTGGATAGCATAAAAGGATACTTGAATAAAAGTTTTTCAATGAAAGACCTCGGTGAAGCTGCTTACATATTGGGCATTAAGATCTATAGAGATAGATCAAGACACTTGATTGGACTTTCACAAAGCACGTACCTTGATAAAGTATTGAAAAGGTTCAATATGGAACAGGTGAAGAAAGGGTTCTTGCCTGTATTACAAGGTATAAAGTTGAGTCAGACTCAATGCCCGACCACTGCAGAAGATAGAGAGAAAATGAAAGGAGTTCCCTATGCTTCAGCCATAGGCTCTATCATGTATGCAATGCTGTGTACCAGACCTGATGTGTGCCTTGCTATTAGTTTGGCAGGGAGGTACCAAAGTAACCTAGGAGTGGGTCACTGGACAGTGGTCAAGAACATCCTGAAATACCTGAAAAGGACTAAGGATATGTTTCTCATATATGGAGGTGACAAAGAGCTAGTCGTAAATGGTTACATCGATGCAAGCTTTGACACAGATCCGGACGATTCTAAATCGCAAACCGGATATGTATTTTTATTAAACGGTGGAGCTGTAAGTTGGTGCCGTTCTAAACAAAGTGTCGTGGCGGGATCTACATGTGAAGCGGAGTACATAGCTGCTTCGGAAGCAGCAAATGAAGGAGTCTGGATGAAGGAGTTCATTTCCGATCTAGGTGTTGTAGCTAGTTCATCGGGACCAATGAAGATCTTCTGTGACAATACTAGTGCAATTGCCTTGGCAAAGGAATCCAGATTTCACAAGAGGACCAAGCACATCAAGAGACGCTTCAATTCCATTCGGGACCAAGTCCAAGTGGGAGACATATAGATTTGCAAGATCCATACGGATCTGAATGTTGCAGACCCGTTGACTAAGCCTCTCTCACGAGCAAAACATGATCAGCACCAAGACTCCATGGGTGTTAGAATCATTACTATGTAATCTAGATTATTGACTCTAGTGCAAGTGGGATACTGAAGGAAATATGCCCTAGAGGCAATAATAAAGTTATTATTTATTTCCTCATATCATGATAAATGTTTATTATTCATGCTAGAATTGTATTAACCGGAAACATGATACATGTGTGAATACATAGACAAACATAGTGTCACTAGTATGCCTCTACTTGAACTAGCTCATTGATCAAAGATGGTTATGTTTCCTAACCATAGGCATGTGTTGTCATTTGATTAATGGGATCACATCATTAGGAGAATGATGTGATTGACTTGACCCATTCCGTTAGCTTAGCACTTGATCGTTTAGTATGTTGCTATTGCTTTCTTAATGACTTATACAAAGTTCCTGCAACTATGAGATTGTGCAACTCCCGTTTACCGGAGGAACACTTTGTGTGCTACCAAACGTCACAACGTAATTGGGTGATTATAAAGGTGCTCTACAGGTGTCTCCAAAGGTACATGTTGAGTTGGCATAATTCGAGATTAGGTTTTGTCACTCTGATTGACGGAGAGGTATCTTTGGGCCCTCTCAGTAATACTCATCACCTAAGCCTTCCAAGCATTGTAACTAATGAGTTAGTTATGAAATGATGTATTACGGAATGAGTAAAGAGACTTACCGGTAACGAGATTGAACTAGGTATTGGATACCGACGATCGAATCTCAGGCAAGTAACATACCGATGACAAAGGGAACAACGTATGTTGTTATGTGGTTTGACCGATAAAGATCTTCGTAGAATATGTAGGAACCAATATGAACATCCAGGTTCCACTATTGGTTATTGACCGAGAATAGTTCTAGGTCATGTCTACATAGTTCTCGAACCCGTAGGGTCCGCACGCTTAACGTTACGATGACAGTTTTATTATGAGTTTATAAGTTTTGATGTACCGAAGGTTGTTCAGAGTACCGGATGTGATCACGGACATGACGAGGAGTCTCGAAATGGTCGAGACATAAAGATTGATATATTGGACGGATATATTTGAACACCGGAAAGGTTCCGGATGAGATTGGGACTATACCGGAGTTCCGGGAGGTTACCGGAACCCCCCGGTAAGTATATGGGCCTTATTGGGCCTTAGTGGAAGGGAGGGAGAAGGAGCAAAGGAGGGGGCGTGCCCCCCCAAGCCCAATCCGAATTGGGAGGGGGGCCGGCCCCCCCTTTCCTTCTTCCCTCCCCTCTCTTCCTTCCCTCTCCTACTCCTAATAGGAAAGGGGGGCCAAACCTACTTGGAGTAGGTTTGCCCCCCCAGGGCGCGCCTCCCCTCTTGGCCGGCCCCCTCCTCCTCTCCCCCTTTATATACGGAGGAGGGGGGCACCCCATAGACACAAGTTGATCTACGGATCGTTCCTTAGCCGTGTGTGGTGCCCCCCTCCACCATATTCCACCTCGGTCATATCGTCGCGGAGTTTAGGCGAAGCCCTGCGCCGGTAGAACATCATCATCGTCACCACGCCGTCGTGCTGACGGGACTCATCCCCGACGCTTTGCTGGATTGGAGCCTGGGGAACATCATCGAGCTGAACGTGTGCTGAACACGGAGGTGCCGTACGTTCGGCGCTTGGATCGGTCGAGTCGTGAAGACGTACGACTACATCAACCGCGTTGTGATAACGCTTACGCTTACGGTCTACGAGGGTACGTGGACAACACTCTCCCCTCTCGTTGCTATGCCATCACCATGATCTTGCGTGTGCGTAGGAATTTTTTTGAAATTACTACGTTCCCCAACACGCCCCACCGCGCCCCGTCGCCGGAGAGGCCAGCGTCGGGCCGCCCTAGTGCTGGACCCCTTCCCGTGGCCCTACGCTGCCCCGCCCCGCTGCCGCCCTCCTCCCTGCGGCCCCTGCGCCGCCCCGCCCCACCGGCCGACCTCGCCCTCCACCGGCGATCCCCTGCAGGTTTGTTCTCCCCCCCCCCTTTTTCTAGTTTAGTTTTTTTAGTTTCTTTTACTTTAGTTCTATTTTAGTTTTAGTTTTAGTTTTAGTTTTATTTTCAGTTTAGTTTTAGTTTTAGTTTTAGTTTATTTTAGATTAGTTTTAGTTTT
>NC_041385.1:51396267-51414309 GCF_002162155.2 Triticum dicoccoides
AAGAAGAAGAAGAAGAAGAAGAAGAAGAAGAAGAAGAAGAAGAAGAAGAAGAAGAAGAAGAAGAAGAAGAAGAAGAAGAAGAAGAAGAAGAAGAAGAAGAAGAAGAAATAAGAGAGGAGGAGAAGAAGAAGAGAAGAAGAAAAGGAAAAAAGAGGGCGCTGGGGGACGAGTGGGTTAATTAGGGGGTTCCTCGGTGTCGATGTAACCCTAAATAGCAAGTATCATCGGTGCGAGATACATGTGGTCGTCGGTGTCGAACACTACATCCACGTCCCACAAGTGACGCCAACATCCGGCGTCCCAAAGCAACTGTTCTCAGTGTCGATGGCGGTCGAACACCATCGCGAATATTTCTGGCAGACTCTGCGATGACGATTAAAAGGCAAGTGTTGAAACTTGAAACACCCAAACTGACTCAAGTCGGTTTGGTTGTTTGAAATTTCAAAACTTGGCTTTAATCCTCATCGCAGAGGCTGCCACACAAATTCACCATGGTCTTCGACCGTCATCGGCCACCAGAACTATTGTTGTGAGACACCGGGCGCCGGCTTCACTTGTGGGATATGGATCTAGTGTTCAACGCCAAGCGCCACATATATCTCGCACCGATGATACTTGCTATTTAGGGTTCCTCGATGTCGATGGTACCCTAAATAGTAAGTATCGTCAGTGCGAGGTAAATGTGGTCGTCGGTGTCGAATATTACATCCACGTCCCACAAGTGACACAAGGGTCCTGCGTCCGTTAGCAACAGTTCTGGGCGTCGATGGCGGTCGAACACCATTGCAAATTTGTCTTGCAGCCTCAGAGATGACGACTGAAAGCTAAGTGTTGAAACTTGAAACACCCAAACTAACTCAAGTCGGTTTGGTTGTTTTAAAAATTCAAAACTTGGCTTTAATCCTCATCGTAGAGGCTTCCAGACAAATTTGCCAAGGTGTTCGACCATCATCGGCCGCAAGAACTATTGTTGTGGGACGCCGGGCGCCGGCTTCACTTGTGGGATGTGGATCTAGTGTTCAACGCCGACCGCCTCATGTACCTTGCACCGATCGTAGTTGCTATTTAGTTTACCAGGGGACGAGCGGGTTAGAGGGTTCCTCGGTGTCGATGGTACCGTACATAGCAAGTATCGTCAGTGCGTGGTACATGTGGTCGTCGGTGTCGAATACTTGCTATGTTACTCATCTTTCGATTTGAATATGCAGTTATTTCGTTGTTGCGAGGGTCTAGTGTTCGACGAGCTCCGCCTCTGCGTTCGTTGGTGAGCACAAATGACATCTCCTCCTCCCCCCCCCCTTCATTTGCTCTGTTCCGGTCTTCGTGCCGATGAAACTTGCTAGCTATAGGTGTCAATCATCAGTATGTGTAACCACTATGCGTCTCCCGTTCGAAAGGGTCTAGTGTATAAATATGCATGCATTTGCATATTTATAATCGTGATTCTTTCGAATTGTCCAATGTTATCCATGGACAGCCCGGGTATGTGTAGATTGGGTTCGTTTTCCCATATGCTCAGCTCCGGATCCGATGCAGAATTTCGTCAGTGCCTCCCTGTTGTTCTCCGGGTACACATCCTCTCTGCTTATTGCCAAGACGTGTATTAGGAGAACAGCGGGGAGTGTTGGGAATATAGCTATTTGTGTAAACCGCCCAAGAGGGGCCGGGTTACGCAAAGAGACTCATCATAGAGAAGCCCAAGGCCAAGCATGAAGATAGCGGTTCAAGAAGGGCTTAAGGCCCGCTGGCGACTTAAGGCCCGTCGTAGTAAATCGCTGTAATAATATTACTTGTATCATAAGGTAGACTTAACTAGTCACCGAGCCGGACATTGTTTATAAGCCAGCCGGGACTCTGTAAGCCGCAGGGCGTCCACCCGTGTATATAAGGGGACGACCCGCTGGCGGCTTAGGGCAAGAAACAACTGATGAGAACCAGGCATAGCATGTCTCGCTCCCTGGTCATCGAAACATCAATACCAACCCAACTAGACGTAGGCCTTACCTTCACCGTAAGGGGCCGAACTAGTATAAACCCTCTCATGTCCTTTGTCCCGATTTAACCCCTTCAAGCTTCCTAGTTGCGATGGCTCCACAACTAAGTCCTTTCACGAGGACATCTGACGTGACAATTCCACGACAGTTGGCGCCCACTGTGGGGCCAGCGCACGATGGATTTGAGTTCTTGAAGGGCAACTTCGAAGGGCTCAAGGGATACGTGGTGGGCCGGATGACCAAGAGTCGTCGCGGTAAGATCTACATCGACGACAAAGGCAGGGGTCCCGACGCCGGTTCAATTGAGTACGGCTACCGGGTCCCCTTCGGCGGAATCCACGTCTTCAATGGCCGGATCGGTCAGCCGGGCCCTGAGCCGGACAACTGCACCGACCTAGTCGAGACGGCTCAACGTGCAAGGAAGACCCGGACTCAACCTGTCTTTAGGCCTGCCTTCGTGGGCTGCGTCCACGGAGAGGAATTTCCCGAAGGATCTGAAGATAGGGGTGAGACGGGCGTCTTCTCCGACGGTGACTCGTCCACTGGCTCAACAGATTCATTATATCAAGTGCAAGACAGCGCGCTCGGGGGCTGTTCCGATGGCAGTAGTATTCCGGACCCCTGTGAGCCGCCAAGATGGGCAGGGATCTTCATGGCTGGAACTCAGCCCGGTTCAAACTCTATAGCTGCGGCAGCGATCACATCCGGGTTAGGAGCAGCCGGGGCAGGCGGCCCCGTGCGCCCACCGGCTCAGGTGTTGATGGATCTCATGGACAAACTTACGGCCCTGTTAACCGCCACGGTTATTCCTGCCGACAAGGATGAGCATGATGCAGCGGTAGCATAGGTGCGTGAAGAGATAGCTCAGGCCAAGGAGGCCTTGGCAGCTGAGGATACTAGACTAGCTACCGAGTGGGCGGCTCTCGACGCCCGGGCACAGCGCTTGCAGTCAGAAGCTTACCAGCTCACGATGAGCTTAAACGCATCCAATGAGGTAATGAGGAGGAGACATCGGAAGACTGAGTCTCGGTTACCTCCGAATTATGACCCTCGGGTTCTTTTCGCTACACCCAGAGCCGGCCCAAGTAACCCAGAGGCCAATCAGTTTATGACAGCCAGAACAGGAGGGCCGACTCAGCCTCGGGAGATGGCACCACCTCACGTGAGCATGCCACCGCCGCGTTATGTACCGGTTCCACCGGGTCACTTTTCCAACCCCATGGAGAACTTAATTGCAGCTTCAGCGCGTTTGGCGACTCTTCCTATGGAGGGTGATGACCCGGCGGCAGTAGAGACCCGGAGAGTCAGAGAGCTCCTCCAGACGGCTTTAGCTCAGTAGGAGACCTATTCTTACAGCCGGGACATGATTCATTCAACTCCCCCGCCCTGGTTAGCACCACCTCGCCAGAACTAGAGCCCGAGTTACAGCAGGCACATGGAATCAGAAGCTTTGTCAAGCAACGCCCAACGCCGTAACCAGCCCGGCGGCTATAACCCGGTGCAAGATCGAATACGTCAGGAAAACGAGCAGGCGGCTCAGGCGGCGGCTCAACAGATGGCACATAAAGATTTTCCAGAGTATTCCACAACTTCTGTTGAGGCAGGTGTCGCCACTAGAACCGGTGGTGTTCCTTGTCTGGTTACGGCTTTACGTAATGTGCGGTTGCCAAAGGACTTCAAGGGACCTCGAAAGGTGCCGAATTACACGGCCGACTTGCAGCCCGGAGCATGGATTGAGAGTTATGAGATGGCCATGGAGCTGTTGGAAGTCAGTGACGCGGCGATGGCTAAGTATTTCACCATGATGCTAGATGGGATGGCCCGGTCTTGGTTAAAGGGCCTGCCACCCAATTCCATTGGTTCATGGGGCGAGTTAAAGGCCTGGTTCATCCAGAACTTCAAGGACACATGTAAGCAATCTATGTCGATTGTGGACCTGACGGATTGCAAGCAAGAGGAAGGTGAGTCCACCACCCATTGGGTACGCCGGGTCAAGGAGATCATTCATTCCTCCGACAAGATGGATGCCGGCTCTGCAGTCCTTATGTTGGAGAAAAATTGCCGCTTTGAGCCGCTGAGACAAAAGCTGGGGCGCCTTAAATGTGACCTCATGGATATGGGTACGCTGATGGCGGCTTTAGTCAAATATGCCGATTCAGATAGTACCAAGGATCCCGTGTCTGACGATGAGAAGACATGGAAGGGAAAAAGGAACAGAAATGGAAAGGGTCAGCAGCACAACCTAGGGAATCAAGGCGGCAATAAGCGTAAGGCAGATGGTAATCTGGAGTTTGTGGCCAATGCCAACGCGCGAGGTAACAACAAGAGATATAAGGGTAAGCCGCCTCGGTCCGGCAGGTCAGGACCATCTCTTGAACAGCTACTCAATGAGCCCTGCCCAAAGCACGGCACCCGAGAGCACCCCGCCACCCACCTATGGAAGGATTGTGCGATCATGAAGGCATTTAAAAATTCAAACACCTTCAATGGAAGTCTCGGATCTGGCGGCGGCTCAGGGACCGGCGGCTTTCATGGCCCGGGGGGCGGTTCAAATTCCGGTTTTCAGGGGAACCCAGGTGGTAATAACCAGCAGTAGTCTGGTCAAGGAGGGCAGCAGCAGCAATAGTCAGGCTACCAAAGCCATCCAAAGCAGTTGAGTGGTGGGCAGTATCACGTGTTTACCACTAGCTTGTGCAAACATGACCAAAAGGTTCATAAGAGGGCTGTGAATTCTGTGGAGCCGGCAATTCCTCGTTATTTGAGGTGGTCAGAGCAGCCTATTATATGGAGCAGAGAGGATCACCCTCCGCGGGTCGATAATCCGGGTCAGTTAGCCTTGGTGGTGGCACCCCAGGTTGGTAGATATAAGTTCACTAAGGTACTCATGGACGGCGGTAGCAGTATCAATATCCTTTACTACGAGACCTTTCAGCGCATGGGGTTGACTGAGAAGAATTTGAGAACATCCAACACTGTTTTCCATGGGGTGGTTCCTGGTAAATCGGCTTACCCAGTTGGCAAGATTGAGTTGGAGGTGGCCTTCGGAGACGAACATGATTCCAGGGCTGAGAAGTTAACGTTTGAGGTGGTCAAAATCAGGAGCCCGTATCATGCTCTGTTTGGGCGGCCGGCTTACGCCAAGTTCATGGCCCGGCCGTGTTATGTTTATTTGCAGCTCAAGATGTCGGGTCACAAGGGCACCATCACTGTGCATGGAAGTCGGAAGGTGGCCCTGGAATGTGAAGAAGGCGATGCGGCTTATGCTGAGTTGGCCTGTGCGGCCGAAGAGCTCAAATTTTATCAAGACAATGTTGACCGGACGGACATGACCTCCCTCAAGAAACCAACTACTGAGCACGACCCGGCATTGAAGTTTAAATCGGACGCTGAGACAAAGCTTGTTGACTTTACCCCAGGGGATGCCTCTAAACAGTTCAGTATTAGTGCCAATTTGGATCCTAAATAGGAAAGTGCGCTCATCGAGTTCATCCATGAGAACCGGGACATCTTTGCATGGAAACCTTATGACATGCCGGGTGTACCAAGGGAACTCGCTGAGCACACTCTCAATATTGATCTGAAGTTTAAGCCGGTCAGGCAGTTTCTCCGACGGTTCAACAAGGAGAGACGGAAGGCTATTGGGGAAGAGGTGGCCCGGCTCTTAGCGGCCGGGTTTATTGTGGAAGTTTTTCACCCAGAGTGGTTGGCTAACCCGGTGCTTGTCCTCAAGAAGAATGGCACTTGGCGGATGTGTGTGGATTACACGGATTTAAACAAAGCCTGTCCGGCTGATCCCTTTGCCCTCCCCTGTATTGATCAGATTATTGATGCTACGGCGGGTTGTGAATGTTTGAGTTTTTTGGATGCTTACTCAGGTTATCATCAGATCAAAATGGCTATTAAGGACCAGGAGAAGACGACTTTCATCACTCCGTTTGGAGCCTTCTGCTACGTATCTATGCCATTTGGACTCAAAAGTGCCCAGGCGACTTATCAGCGGTGTGTGCAGAACTGTTTGCACGATCAAATTGGGCGTAATGTTCATGCTTATGTGGATGACATTGTGATAAATTCCAGAGAAAAGGAAACCTTGATATCGGATTTGAAAGAGACCTTTGATAATCTCCGGGTCTACAAGATGATGCTTAACCCGGCCAAGTGTGTATTTGGTGTGCCTGCAAGCAAGCTTTTGGGTTTTCTGGTATCAAACAGAGGCATTGAAGCTAACCCGGAGAAGATTCAGGCAATTACCTCTCTAGCTAAACCGGCGTGCATCAATGATGTTCAGCGATTGGCGGGTCGCGTCGCCACTCTAAGCCGGTTCATCAGCCGGTTAGGTGAGAAGGCCCTACCGCTGTATCAAATGATGAAGAAGGCAGACACTTTTGTCTGGAGCGATGCCGCTGGTACTGCTTTTGAGGACATGAAAAGACAATTGTCTGAACCGCCCGTTCTTGCGGCTCCAATTGATAAAGAGCCTTTGTTGTTATATGTGGCTGCCAATTCACGAGCCATCAGCGTGGCCATTGTGGTGGAGCGTAAGGAGGCTAGCAAGGAGTATCCGATTCAGCGGCCGGTTTATTATGTCATTGAGGTACTCATTGAGTCTAAGCAAAGGTATCCACATTGGCAGAAACTCGTTTATGGAGTGTTTATGGCCAACCGGAAGTTGAAGCAGTACTTTCAAAGTCATCCTATAACTGTGGTAAGTTCAGCCCCTTTGGGAGACATCATCTAGAATAGGAAGGCCACATGACGAGTCGCCAAGTGGGCTATTGAGCTTGGACCTCATGGTTTGAAGTACATGCCTCGGACTGCTATTAAGTCTCAGGCCTTGGTGGACTTTATCAATGATTGGACAGAGTTGCAAGCACCTGAGGAGAAGCCAGATAACACATATTGGACTATCCACTTTGACGGGTCCAGGCAGCTAGAAGGCTCGGGGGCTGGAGTGGTCTTGACTTCCCCTCGAGGTGACAAATTTCGTTATGTACTCCGGCTTATGTTCCCATGTACTAACAATGCAGCTGAGTACGAGGCCTTACTTCATGGTCTTCGGATGGCCAAGGAGATGAGCAGGTGTTAGGCAAGTGGGATTCCAAGGATCCTCTCATGGCGGCTTATCGACGTGAACTAGATATTGTGGCTGGACATTTCAAGGGTTATCAAGTGGAGCACATTGATCGAAGGAAGAATGAGGCGGCTGATGCTTTAAGCCGGCTCGGGTCTCAACGTAAGCCGGTGCCACCTAACACCTTTCTTGATGTTTTGCTTAACCCTTCTGTCAAGGTGCCTACTGAGGAAGAACTAGCGGTGCCAGACCCGGAGGCACAACTGGCGGCGGCTCTTCATGTCATCCCGGATTGGACAGTGCCTTATTTGGCTTACATGACCCGGGGTGAGTTACCTGAGGATGAGACCTTGGCAAGGCAAATTGTCAGGCGTTCCAAGTCCATGACGATTGTTAACGGCGAGTTGCACCATCTAAGTGTCACCGGGGCGTTTCAACATTGTGTGTCGCCTACAGAAGGCCAAGAAATACTCCATCAGATCCATGAAGGGGATTGTGGCCATCATGCTGGGTCAAAATCTCTCGTAGCCAAAGCTTTCTGTCATGGTTTCTATTGTCTAATGGCTCATGCTGATGCGGAGGATTTAGTTAGCAAATGTGATGGTTGTCAAAAGTTCTCGCGACAAGCTCATGTGCCGGCTCAAGAATTGCGGATGATCCCAATCACTTGGCCGTTTGCGGTCTGGGGGCTTGACATGGTTGGACCTTTCAAAAGGTCTAAGGATAAAAAGACACATCTGCTGGTGGCAGTAGACAAGTTTACCAAGTGGGTTGAGGCAGTGACGGTCAGTAAGGGTGACGCAGCCACGGCGGTTCAGTTCATAAAGAAGGTGATCTTTCATTTTGGCTTTCCACATAGCATCATAACTGACAATGGCACTAATCTCTCTAAAGGTGCCATGGAAGAGTTCTGTCAAAGAGAACATATCCGGCTTGACGTTTCAGCTGTTGCTCATGCCCAGTCCAATGGTCAGGCAGAAAGAGCTAATCAAGAGATCCTTAGAGGCATCAAGCCCCGGCTTTTAGTCCCTTTAAAAAGGACTCCGGGTTGTTGGGTAGAAGAATTACCCTCCGTGTTATGGAGCATCAACACTACGCCTAACAGATCTATGGGATACACACCTTTCTTCATGGTCTATGGAGCAGAGGCAGTCCTGCCAAGTGACATACGACATGACTCGCCCCGTGTGGAGGCTTACGTTGAGGCAGATAACGAAAAGGCTCGACAGGAGGCACTTGACCTATTGGATGAGCAGCGAGACTTGGCAATAGCCCGCTCGGCGATTTACCAGCAGGACCTGTGCCGCTATCACAGCCGCCGGGTTAGGAGCAGAGCTTTTTAGGAAGGCGACTTGGTGCTCTGGCTCATTCAGGATCAATCTGACATGCACAAGCTATCTCCGCCTTGGGAAGGACCCTTTGTGGTCAGCAAGAATCTAAATAATGGGTCATACTACCTCATTGATATTCGAGAGCACAAGGACTCACGTAAATCGGAGGAGGAGACTCGCCGGTCGTGGAATATTGCTCATCTACGGCCTTACTATACTTAAAGCCTTCGGCTCTTAAGATGTATATACGTTTCCCGATGTACATATTATATAAAGCAATAAAGCAGGACCTCTGTCCTTTTTTCCCATAAAGATTGTGTTTATGTCTTCTTTATCAGGTGATGGACACTGCCAACAGGGACCGGATCATATTTGAATCCGGCTTTCCCTTTGGTCTGGCTTATGATCATATCTGAATCTAGCTGTGGTCATTTAGGGGCTTTCTGTTCAAATATAGGTCGTATTCGAACCAAAGAGAACATAGCTGTCGATACCCACTTGATCGGCATACTGCCAAACCTACTTGGGGGCTTCTTGATCATATTTGAATCACAACTTAACCCCTTTGGGTCTGACGTGGATCGTATTCGAATCAGCATCATTAAACAACTTTTATGGTCACTTGGGGGCTTCCTGTTCAAACATAGGTCGTATTCGAACCAAAGAGAACATAGCTGTCGATACCCACTTGATCGGCATCGCCAAAGCCACTAGGGGCTATATGATCGTATCCGAATCTTAGCTTAACCCCTTTGGAACGGTTCTCTGATCGTATTCGAATCAGGAGCCTGTGAACATTGCTTTAACTATATTTAAATCTTTTTGAGGAGATGAACCTTGGCCCTTCCGGTTCAGTATTGACTACCCCATGTCCTACAAGTGCCAGGTACATATGAACCAGGAAGGTTACCAAAGGGTTCGCAGGTATGCTATTGTGATTATAAGTAATCATAAATCGGTCTGTACATGATGTTTTTTGTACTATGTTCCGGGTTATCAATAATTTATAAACCCCTGGAGCAGTAAACCTCCCAAGAAAGTTTTATTTGCTTTATGTGCAGAGTAAGGCAGGAAAATTTAACTTCAAGGGGACAAATGATCAACATAAGCTGGGAAATATAGGCTAATGGCGGCTTACGAAATCGTTAAGCGCCATAAACATGCACGAAGGCATGGCAAACATTGAGAAGTTTTTACAAGACTCCCCGAGTCTGAATAAGTGAAGCATAGTTTGGGCAAAAGGTAAGATGCCTGGCAGCTCATTCTTTTGGTGGGCTTGATGGCTCCGGGTTATCCTTCTCCGCCTCTCCGTCGGTTGCTTTGTCCTAGAAGGTGGACGAGGCCCAGTCAATGCCGCTTAAGGCTTCAAATTCAGCTTCATCATCTATTAAACCGGCCGGGTCCACTTCAGGGGCAAAGGTATGCTTACGCGTTGGAGGGATCAGGCTTATTTGATCATATGGAGCGTTTGGGATTCTCCGGTTCTCACTGTCATAAGCCGATGCATACTTGCTAAGATCTGTGTCATTTCCAATAAGGGTCGCCACGAGACGTATGGCTTTGACACAGGCGTTGAAGTCGTGATCATCAAAGGCAGTACCGTCCTCCTTCAGACTTGGGTATCCAAGGGCAAGGTCGGCCGGGTCTAGTTCTGGGAGCCATGCTTTAGCCCGACTCAATGCGGCTACGGCTCCGGCTCTTGAGGACGCCCGCCTTAGATCTTGGATCCGCTGAGGAAGAAACGCGAGGCTCTTCAATACGTCTTGCAGCAGACGGGGATGTGGAGTTGATAAAGCTACAACGGCCAAGGCACGTTGTGACCCGGTGTACAGCTGCTCCACAAGGGTGTAAACCGCCTTGAGCTTGATCAGCATGTCTTGCTTAAGGTTGGTACTCCTGGGGCCTGTATAATCACAAGCATAACAATAAGCCGGAGATAATCATCACAATAAATCCTTGGACGATTACAGTGTTTAAGGTTTTTGGAAGGACTTACCAAAGATAGCTGAGACCATTTGGGATATCTGCCGCTTTAAGTCGGACAGTTCGATTGATGCCTCTGCAAGAGATGCTTCTGCCGTTTCGGCCCGAGTCACTAATGAAGCCCTCTCATCCGCCCAAGCTTTTTTCTCCGTTTCAAAATTTTTCTTCAATTTCTCTTGTTTAGAGATGCTGAATTCAAACTTGGAGTTTGCTTTTTGAGTTTCAAGCTCTTGAAGCTTCAGCTGGCTATTTAGGTCAGCAATCTCCGATTCAAATTGACTTATGGTAACCTGCATTGGCACGAAGTTATGGTAAGGATCATGATAAGGTAACAATCAAGTCCCAAACATTTTACAAGTAAAGATACTTGGCACTTGGGGGCTAATGCATGCTTAAAGAATTTTTTAAACTTATTTGCCAAGCCATATATACTAAAGTCTCAAGCACTTTACAAGTAAAGATACTTGACACTTGGGGACTAATGTGTCAGTTCAAAGTTTCATGCTATCACCGGGTTAAGTGTATTTCCTTTAAACCGTACATGCTAACAGTAAGCAGATTTCTAAGTCTATAGAATATTCATTCATAAGCAATAGACTTGGGGGCTGGTACAGTAAGTAAGGATCAGGAAAAAGCTAAAGTTATACCTCAGATTTATGTTGTATTTGCTTCACCATGTCAATTTCCAGGTCACGGCTATTGTGTACTTGGTTCAAGTAGCCCGATACTATATCACCAATGCTTAGGTGAGTATAATCAGTGATGTCATGTTTGGCTTTCCGATGTTGAGCAAATTCTTCCTTGGCAGTGTATTGAGCAAGAACGGTAGGCTAGTCTGGCGCAACATATTTGCTTTTCAGGAACTCAACTTCCGGATCAGTCGTCTTGACCGGGCTAGGAATTTCCGGGTTATAAGAATTGTGGACAATGTCTTCTGCAGGTGGGTCAGAGGTTGACACCGGAATATCAAAAGCCGGTTTAGGCGGTGGCTGATGAGTGGAGCCGTTGAGAACGGATGAGTCAATTGCCGGTTCAGGGACCACCGGGTCTTGGGACGGTTTATTCTTCTTTGCTCTCTTACTAGGCTTCACTTGCAGGCTGTCAATCAAAGTGGAAGGATGAGTATCAATGTATAAGTATGGACAGACTTAAAGTAAGAAAGGTTGCATTACCCGGAAGCTGTTTTAAAAACTGGCATGTTTGATTGCATCGACTCGTCGGAAGATGGAGAAGCATCCTGATAATTGGAGTCATATGAATTGAGAGGTTGGCGATTTAGACCCGCCAAAGGAAAAGCAGAATGTAAATCGGAGGTAACCTCGGTTCGACGCTTCCTGGTTACATCAGGTAAGCCAGAGGAGAGTTCGGCGTCTTGGGTGGCCCGAGTTTGCCTCCGGTTCTCAAGCTATTGTTGCTTCAAAAGAAATTGAGGATCTTGGTAAGCTAGAGGATGTGAAAATCTTACTTTCTGGGTCACCCTTCGGAGTTTTTGTGTTGGCAAAGGCTCTGAGTCAGAAGAGATTATAGTTACCTCTTCTTCAACTACTAGACTGTTCCCCGTATCCTCCTGAAAGGATAGAATGTCAGTAGAATAGTAACAGGGGAGTTAAGAAAATTAAGAGTTACCTCTTCATCATCCGAAGAAGTATCATCCAGTTTGAGCAAGTCGGAAGCGCTGGGTTTCTTCTTCCTTGAGGTTCCCGTCTTGGCAGTTTTTCCTTCAGTTTTCTTGGCTGCCCTGGCTTGCTTGGCGGCCTCGTGGTCATACTTGACCTTCCAGAAATTGCCATCGGCCTGTGGAAAAAGATAAGGAATCATAAATACAACAAGGCATAACATGTTAAAGAGTATTTTTGAAGATTGATAACTTACCGCAGGGGCCGGGTTCTTCTTGCAGAAGGGTAGTAAGCCGAAGGCATTACTAGTCACAGTACCCTCCTTCAACAGAGATTGGATTGTAGCATCTATAACATCATCTGGTAGATCATCAGGACTTTGACGCATTGGGTCATCCTTTTCGCCTGTGTAGGTGCACATTAAGCCGGAGCGGCGGCTTAATGGTAGTATCCGCCAGGTGATCCAGACTCGAACCAGATCGACGCCGTTTAACCTGTTCCCTAGAAGAGCTTTGATCTTCCTGATGGTGGGGTTGAGGGGCAGGCGCTCAACAGTGGATAACTTATCTGCCAACGGATGATTAGATTCGAGTTGCAGGGCGCGAAAGCCGGGCAGAGGCTTCTCATCAGCCGGTGATGTATCTTGACAATAGAACCACGTCTGGTTCCAAGACTTTGGGTGACTTGGCAACTCAGCATAAGGGAAAAGGCAATCTCTCCGTCGCTGGATTGAGATGCCGCTAAGCTCAAGACTCGGCCCGTTGGCACATTCATTTTGCCGGTTCATGTAGAAAAGTTCCCTGAACAATAGCAGACTTGGCTCTTCTCCTAGGTACACCTCGCAGAAGACTTGGAAATTGCAAATATTTGACACGGAGTTGGGTCCGATGTCTTGAGGTCTAAGATCAAAGAAATTCAAAACCTCCCTGAAGAATTTTGAACCGGGAGGAGAGAATCCCCGGCTCATGTGATCCGTAAAAACTACTACCTCCCCGTCTTTGGGTTGAGGTATTTCCTCAGACGGATTGGGGACACGATAAGACATGATCTCCCTCTTTGGCAGATGGTCGGATTTCACAAACTCGGCAAGTTTGCTTTTTGTCACTGTGGATGGAACCCAATTACAAGTCACAGGGGCTTTGGCCGCCTTAGGAGCCATGACGACAGTGGCCTACGACACAATAGAAAGCTCCGGTTCAACTTTAACCCGGGAAAAATATTCAAAGTGGCGGCTTAAAGAAAGGGGCCTAATGATATAAGGATGATTGTGCAAACAATATTTAAGCCACTACAGTTCTGTTTCAGGGCATTTACCAGAAGAGGTTTCCGGGTGATAAAAACAAGTTTTCACAGATAACAGTTATTATGCTGGATCAGAATATTGCTCTGAAAAGAAATTTTTCTAGACCTAAAAACAGGGCAGAGAAGTTTGTACACTCGAAGAGGGTTTCCCAACAAGGGAAATGAGATCTATTTCTATGCAAGTTCAACACAAACAAGTACCGCAGCAGTTCTACGTAGTTTTCACGATCTAAGCAGGGCATTGGAAGTAAGAACTAAGCGAGGGTTTGCGTCAGGCAGTGATGAACACCGACGAACTCGACAAGGTCCTAATGCAGATCTGAGAAGGGGAACGAAAGGAACTCACGGATGCGGATGAGCTGTAGAGGAGCGCCGTCGATCTCTGGTCAGAGTCAGGTTGATGCAGCGGCCTGAGTCGGTGAGGACGAGGGGCTCGACAGGGCGGCGGCAGAGCTTGGGAAGAGGCAAGAGGAAGAAGAGGAATGGGGAAAGACCTAGGTCGCTCTATTTATAAGGGAAGACTGGCCGAGAGGGCGCGAAAAACGAGGAGATAATATTTATTATCCAGTGGCTCGGGCGCCTCGATTCTCGGGATGGTCAGTAAAGACAAAGATCCTTGAAAGATTCGACGGAATAAAAAATGAATTACAGGAAGATGACGTCACGCCGGATTAAGACAGGTCCAGAAGATGACGTCATGGCGGGTTAACAGAAACCCTTCGTATAGTCAAGAAGGCTGAAGATTTAATTCTTTAAAAATATTTTTTAGATTGACATGAATAGGTTCAAATCAATCTGGGGCCTAATGTTGGGAATATAGCTATTTGTGTAAACCGCCCAAGAGGGGCCGGGTTACGCAAAGAGACTCATCAGAGAGAAGCCCAAGGCCAAGCATGAAGATAGCGGTTCAAGAAGGGCTTAAGGCCCGCTGGCGACTTAAGGCCCGTCGTAGTAAATCGTTGTAATAATATTACTTGTATCATAAGGTAGACTTAACTAGTCACCGAGCCGGACATTGTTTATAAGCCGGCCGGGAATCTGTAAGCCGCAGGGCGTCCACCCGTGTATATAAGGGGACGACCCGCTGGCGGCTTAGGGCAAGAAACAACTGATCGAGAACCAGGCATAGCGTGTCTCGCTCCCTGGTCATCGAAACATCAATACCAACCCAACTAGACGTAGGCCTTACCTTCACCGTAAGGGGCCGAACTAGTATAAACCCTCTCGTGTCCTTTGTCCCGATTTAACCCCTTCAAGCTTCGTAGTTGCGATGGCTCCACAACTAAGTCCTTTCATGAGGACATCTGACGTGACAATTCCACGACAGGGAGGTACTGCCGAAATTTTGCATTGGATCCGGAGCAGAGCATGGGAAAACGAACCCGATCTACACATACTCGGGTGGGATTAGGACCTATCCTTACCTATTAGCGTGTAGGTTGCATGGACGTAATAAAACTAACAAACTCCATTAACTGATGGATATGGTTTGCCTAATTATGTATATATTTCTTGTGTGTCCAGTAGGAAGTCAATATGAGTGATCGTGCGTGGATGTACACCGGTTACACTAGTCAGTACGTTTGGACCGAGGAATGGTTAACAAAAACTAAGGGGTTTGTTAGAGCCACATTTGCAAATGGCCAGAAATTTAGCTGGTGCCCTTGTGTTCGGTGCGACAACTATAATCAGAGGGACGAGCTTCAAATGAGTAAACACCTGCAGAAGTTTGGTTTTATGCCTGGTTACATGGTTTGGACATTACATGGTGAGTCTGCCCAACGTGCCAGAGCCGAGGTGGTACGTCGTCGCACCGACGAGCATGGTACCGGGACCGCAGACATGGTGCAAGACTTTGAGGATGCTCAGGACTCGGACGAGGAGATGGAGGAATCTGCAAAGGCCTTCACTGAAATGTTGGAGTCCTCGAAACGTCCTCTTCACGAGCACACTGAGCTTTGTCAGCTGGATGCCATATCACAAATAATGGCTTTGAAGGCTCAATTCAACTTGGGCAGAGAATGCTACGACACAATGATGACAGTTTTCGGACGATTTCTACCCAAAGGCCATGTGCTACCTCCAAACCTGTACCAGTCAGACAAAATCCTCCATGCTCTTAAGATGCCCTATGAGAAGATACATGCCTGTGAGAAAGGATGTGTCTTATTTAGGCTTCAGTATGAGGACTTGAACTATTGTCCCATTTGCAATTCTTCCAGGTATGTTGTGGTAGACAACGGTATGGGTGAGAAGACGCAGACCAAAATACCCGTTAATGTTCTTCGGTATATGCCAATCGTACCAATACTTCAACGTCTTTTCATGGTCGAAGAGACGGCCAGACAAATGACATGGCACAAAACGGGCAAAAGAACCAAACTAGATGCAGATGGGAATGTGATGATGATGCACACATCGGATGGTGAAGCGTGGAAGCGCTTCGATGCATTACATAAGGAAAAAAGGTAGATCCAAGGCATCCTCGAGTCGCCGTCAGCATAGATGGGTTTAGTGTGTTTGGTCAGATAGCAGCCCCATACAGCTGTTGGCCCGTGTTTGTCATTCCACTCAATCCGCCCCCTCCCCGGGCACATTATGCAAAGAAAGAACATTTTACTGACGTTGATAGTTCCAGGGCCCAACTATCCAGGGAAGAATATGAATGTGTACATGCAGCCGCTTAAGGACGAATTGCAAGAAGCTTGGGATAATGGGTTCAAGACATACGACGCCTTTAGCAAAGAGAACTTCATAATGCGTGCCTGGTACATGTACTCGATGCATGACTTGCTGGCGTATGCGCTATTCATTGGCTGGTGTGTGCATGGAAGGTTCCCGTGCCCCACATGCAAGGGAGCTCTTGAGTTTTGTTGGCTGATGGCGGGGCGCAAGTATAGTTGTTTTGACTTGCATAGACAGTTTCTAGATCCTCGCCATAAGTTCAGAAAAGACAAGAAGAAGTTCATGAAAGGTAGATGAAATGCGCCTGAAGCTTAAGAAGATTAGAAAATATGCCATTGATAATGAGGCTTGGTATCATTATGCCGTTGGATCAATTGTTACCTTAGTGGCGATCTTCATCATATTTGTTGTGATGAGGGTAAGTTTTCTCTAATGTTTTGCTTTACAAATGGATACTTAGCTTATTTTCCTTCTAAATGGCATAATTACCTAAGTTATATAAAAAATGAGCTATACTTAGCTTATTCAGTTCATTTATGACATACTTAGCATACTTAGGTCAAAAATGGCATGATAATCTTTGTTACGTCCAAAATGATATAGACTTGGCTTATTTTCCTCGAAAATGACATAATAACCTTACTAAGCTCCAAAATGACCTACTTACCTAGCTTAGCTCTAAAATGACCTACACTTAGCATTTTTACCTAGCTTAGCTCTAAGAAGAGGAGAGGAGAAAAAGAAAGAGAAGAAAAAACCTTCTTCTTCTTCTTCTTCTTCTTCTTCTTCTTCTTCTTTTAACTGGTCTTCTTCTTCTAACTATAGTCTTCTTCTTCTTCTACTTCTTCTTCTAACTTTCATCTTTCCCAATTTGCAGATTTGCTTTACATGAGGAAGGCTTGGATTCATAGAGTGTACTATTCTTCTAGTGCTTCCTTGTTGTTTATGAAAACTTGTTTGGATATGTATGTCTATATGGATATGTTGTTGGAAACTTGTTTGTGGTTATGTATATATGGATATGTTGGACTTTGTTGAACTATGTTGTTGGATTTGATCAAATATGTTGTTGAACATGCTGTTGGATATGTATGCATGTATATCTGTGTTTGAAACCATGTCTAATTAATTGGATTAAAATAAAAACAGGGGATGTATAGCCTTTTTGCCGTCTGCTAGCGGACGGCAAAGAGCTTTGTCGTCCGCTAGCAGGCGGCAAAGAGGACACGTGGCAGTCACCTGTGCAAACTGGCAACACTGGCTGCCTATTTGGTCATTTTGCCGTCTACAAGCGGACGACAAAGTGACCAAATAGGCATGGCAAACAGGACCATCTATGCCGTCTGCTGGCCGACGGCATAGCTGGCCACGTGGCAGCATCTCAGTGCTACCCTAGCTAACATCTTTGTCGTCCGTCAGCGGACGGCAAAGAGCTTTGCCTCTTTGCCATCGGCTGGCGGACGGCAAAAAACGCAGTTAACCCCCTAACGGCTCTCACCTCACACCACTGTTGTCCGTCGTCGTTGCCGTCTGCTGGCCTCGGATGGCTGACGGCACAATCCTTTGTCGTCCGTTTCTACGAAGCGGACGGCAAAGAAGGCCTTTGCTGGCACATGTTCAGCCGGACAGTTTGTCGTCCGTTGGCTGACGGCAAAGGACTTTGTCGTCCGGGATGAGTGCCTTTGTCGTCCGCCATGGCGGACGGCAGAGAAGCTGATTCCAGTAGTGATACACAGAATCTTACAAGCAGCGCGTTTTAAAATAAGGCGATGTTGCAATGTAGCAGTAGCGCGCTCCAGCAAAACTCGCTGCTGAAATAAAAATAGCAGTAGCGCACCTCATGTAAGCCGTGCTACTGGTATAATTCCCACAACCCCGCCACGAAGCTAGTTCTAGCAGCAGCGCGTTAATTCAAAGTGCGCTACTGCTAAGTCGTTTAGTAGTAGTGCCTTTCCCTATAGCGCGCTACTGCTAAAACTAGCTATCTCCCACCACCCACGCTCTCCTCTATCCGATCCAATCATACTCACACTCACTCGATCTCCCCCTCAACCCCCTCT
>NC_041385.1:51414536-51418031 GCF_002162155.2 Triticum dicoccoides
CCCGCGCCAGTCCTCCCGCACCGGCCACCGGCGCCTACCCCTCCTCCCTTTGCGCCGCCGTCACCTCCTCCTCCTCGCTGGACTCGGTACCGACCTCCTCCTCCGTCCTTCCTCCACTCGCCGCCGGCCGGCCCCTCCTCGCTCCACCCTTCCTCCTCCATCCTACTCTCTCCTCCCTCCTCCAGTCGCCCCTCCTTCTCCCTCCTCCCTCCTCCATCCACAACCCCTCCTCCCTACTACATTTTGATTAGTAGGCTAGTTCATATGCAACATTTTGATTTAGTTGATTTAGTAGGCTAGTTGATTTAGTTGATTTAGAACATTTTGATTTAATTGATTTAGTAGGCAAGTTGATTTAGTAGGCTAGTTAATTTAGTTGATTTATAAAACATTTTGATTTAGTTGATTTAGTATGCTAGTTGATAGCTCTGAAGATTTGGCACCACCTAGCTAGATCTTAGGATTATAATTGTTCATCAAATTCTTCTCACGGAAGAAGAATCAAATTGCTTCTCGCAGAAGATTTGGCATTTTCCTGCTAGGTGTTGGTTCTATTCTAGAAGGTGTTAGTAAGCTATGAAAATATAACTGAAGAAGAACCAAAAATATCACATGCTACTGTTTTTCTTTCCTGTGAAGTGGATCATTAATCCTTTGTTCATATTGCTTTAGGAAAATGGCGCCACCATCACCACCACCACCATGTCGACTGTGCAAGTCAAGGTGCGCCAGCAGCCTTGCAACTGGCAAGTTGTTCGGCATCTACTTCCAGCCGAGCTTTCGTCATGCGGCGGTAAGAAATTATATGAAATGTAACAACTATTTTATTTTTAGTGTTGGCATTACTGCATTGTGTCATTTTGCTTTTTTTACACAGATCGTCCCATGCAATGTGAGGTTGAAATTCAACAAGCTGACAGGAGACAATGTGACATTTGAGGCTCCTGGGGGGCCGTGCACTATGGAGGTCGAGAAAGAACGCAATATGTCGCAGATTGGAGGAGATGGATGGGCCCGTTTCCTCACCCACATGCGTCTTACTGGTGGTGAGTTGATTAGCTTCTTCTTCAGAGCAGAAAGACCCAAGCTGGCTGTCATTTATATCAACCTGGTGGAAGATGATGAAGATGACGAAGATGATGAAGATAATGAGGACCCACTCGATGAAGATGATGAGGACCCACTTCATGAAGCCATCGTAGCTCAAAGAATGAGGCTAAGCGAGTAGGAGCTATGCAACCTATGGGACATAATTCCGCCACGTGATGACTTTGTCGGGGTGCCATTCGTGACCCGCCTGACAAGTACCATGGTCGATCGACATGATATGGTATGTTATACTTACAAATGCAAATTATCTGATGATATGCTTAGTGTAGAGTCCAATGATATGTTGTGTGGAATCTAGTCGATGATATGCTTTAGTGTAGAGTCCGATCACATGCTTATTAGTGTAGAATCTAAGGAACTATTAATAATGTAGATAATCCATATATACTTATTAGTAGAATTCATGCTTAGTACAAATGTGTAGTACTGTGTCTTTTGATAGTGTAGAAATCTATACTTAATAGAAATATATTTGCAAGAGTATGTGCGAGGCTATTTATTAATTGATATGTTTTTCTTATTTAGAAATTGGCAAATAGCCTATTTGTGAGTTGTGGTATCGAGCCTGATGAAGAAGGCTCAGCTGGACTACGCCTTACCGCAAGGACCTCCGTATCAACATGTACTTACCGCATGGACACGGACGGTCGCACACACTTAAACTCGATTGGGTGGAAGAGATTCCTCATTGGCAAGAATCTTCGTGTTGGACATGTCATCCTAATTACTATCAGGAACACCCACCGCCCAGGCTTGAGGATGATGATCATCGTCGATATCATCTAGAACTACATATGTGTCTGTGGCTATATCATCTAGAACTACATATGATGATCGTCGTCGATATCATCTAGAACTACATATGATGATCATCGTCGATATCATCTAGAACTACATATGATGATCGTCGTCGATATCACCTAGTACTGCTTGAGGATGCATGTTGACTATATATGAATTGCTATCTAGTACTCCCTCCGTTCCAAATTACTCGTCGTGGTTTTAGTTCAAATAATGCTTTATGAGATATCTAGTAGTACCTAGTATCTGAAAATTGCAGTTTATTGAAACTGAAATGGGGTAGGAAGCGGGGGGAAATGATGAAAAATATAGCAGTAGCAAGGGGCTAAGAAATCGCTACAGCTAATTAATAGTAGCGCGTTTCGAAAAAGCGTTGTTGATATAGTCAACAGTAGTAGCGTGAGTGCGGACCGCGCTACTACTAACAATTAGCTGTAGCGCTATAGTAGTAGTGCGGCTGCTCGCGCTGCTGATAGCCTTAAAACTCGCGCTATTACTAGGTTTTTTCCTAGTAGTGTGCACACGATACATTTTTTTTCCTTTTTCATGGAAGCCAGCCGTACTGCTGCATCTCCATCGCCTGGCTGGCTGTGACGGTGCGACCCTACTACCCCGTTCCTCTTTTCACTTTACAGAATGTAGCAACTACGTTGGTTTTAGCTGCCCACACCTCGAATTCTGAGACAGTCAGACTAAACATCCTCTTTTGTAGTACGAAGAAGAAAATAAAGTCGTTTTCATATAAAATGAAATAATAAATAATAATAATATGTGCTAGTCCGAAGCATTCATTCCAGCTGGTTGATGAGATGTGAAGGCCACTTCTACCTAACGTGCCTTAATAAATCGGTTTAGTTGAGATGCATTATTCGATCCTGTGTAGTATTTACTCCAACAGCGTGTGTATACCTTGTTGTCTAAATTTTCATACTCCCTTTCATTCAGGTGCATAAGACATCTTAGGTTGTACACCCGGTCAAGGCGAAGGGAAAAACGAGAAAACTTAATATTTATTTGCTAATTAATATCATTGCATGTAATGAACTAACTGTTGCATGTCGTGTTTGGTAGTCTCAAGTCATTATTGGTTGATTACTTTATTTATTTTAATAAACAACAAATAAGGTGGGAGTTAATGCATCGCACCTAAGTGTTTTGGGATTATTTGGTTTTCGTAAGGTGACTTATACATCTAGACGGAGTAAGTATACAACATGGCCTAAAAGATTCTCTCATACACACATCCAATTTTTTAGGATTGTGTATACGTAGACTGTCTAATATAGTCTTATAACCGCGAATTCAATTGCCATTTTCAGTAGATATGATTCAAACGTTTTATGATTGCAATGGTTAGAGCATCTCTAGGGGCTAGGCTAAATTTGATGGCTTGTATTTTAAACTCCAAAACGACGATTCCTTCTCCGTCATCTCATTTAGGTACAAAAATTTCATGAAGATGTCACACGGCGCTGCATTTGGACACGTATAATGCCCACTGCTCATCAGGAAGCCCGAATTCTCTATGGCCATAGTCATGACGGATCCTCATTCGCCTGCTCACCGACCATTTGTCCCTCCACG
>NC_041385.1:51418535-51435518 GCF_002162155.2 Triticum dicoccoides
TCTAGAACGCGGAGACCAGCAGCTTAGGTTGTATCGTTTGTTCCTCCGACTCCATGAGGGCCTCGTAGTGCATCTGTGCGGCAACGAGCGCAAGCTCGACCTCATTGTCGGACACCTCCTCCGTCTTGCGGTCGTCATCCTTCGAGCTATCCTCTGGCGAGCTAGGAGGCAGTCATGCCTCTATGTCTCATGTACGCGGGGCCTGCCAGCCGTTGCCAAGGCTAGCCCAAACTGATGTGCATTGGACGGGCACTGCCGGTGGTCGTCATCGCGCAGGCGGACATGGACGGAGGAGGAAGAAGAGGCATATGTTGTGTAGTTTGGGCTATGTGTTGTCGTGTTTATATAGCGGGTACCGGTTTGAATGCGGACGCGAGCGGTTGGTTTCTTGGCCGATGTGCTAGTTTGGCTTCAATACAGTAGGAGGCCTAGCCCAGCCACGTCGCTCTGAGTTGGCATTAAACGCGGTGCGTGCACTCTCGGTTGGCGTGTTGCTTCAATGCCCGACATGCTGCAGAGTGGTCACGTCCACTCTGGATCAGCATGAATGTGGCACCCGACAATATGCAACTTGGTGGGAAGGGAAGCATTCGCATGTGAGTTCCGAGTGGGACTGTTTTTGGGCGTGTACATGGTGGTGGCCCGGACTCCCGTAAAGCCTCCTAATATGCATCCAGTTTGCGAGAATTCGAGCAACCGAACGCGTCTGCGGGCTATTTAAGAGTCTGTGTTGGAGATGCCCATCTCCCATCTATAGAGCAGAAATCATATAATCTAACCTTAAAAAATATGGAAAAAATATTCTTTCTTCCTCTAATAACGTGCACTTGTCACAAGATATACGATAATGTTACCCAGCCAACATTAGTTTGAAGGGGGTGGCAAACGAACGTCATTTGATGTCAGGGTCAGTTCTTTTGCCAGTTTAAAAAATAAGTTGCCTCCTCCCCAGCTTGTTTCATAAATTGTCTCTCTTATTCGGTGGGGCGTCTATACTAGTTATGGAATAACTGATTTTGAAGTCTCAGAAAATTTAGAAGGTGGCTTATTTTTAAGCCGGGAAGAAATAGCTTAATTTTAAAGCCACCCAAAAAACTGACCCTTAGTTATGAGAAAAGATCAAACGGTGATACTCCCTCCGTTCGGAATTACTTGTCGCGAAAATGAATGTATCTGCTAAGAAAATAGGCAATTTTTCGACTAATTTAATCCATAAGTAGATAACTAGCATGGCATTCACAGAACTAACAACATACTGGTACTGATCTAAACGAGCACGTACTATGCAAATAGTAGACAAATCTACACATGATGCTAGCACTGCTAATACAGAAATTATCAGGAGAGGGATAAATGCGGTATACCCTCCAGTAGGCCATGCAGAAGCCGCTGCCGCGGTGACAGCAGCAGCAGAAGCGTCCTCGGCAGCCTTCTTGTCGGCCTCGGTCTTCTCGGCGGCGGCGCGTTCGGCGGCGCTGGACATGGTGATGACGGAGACGGCGCGGATGTAGAGGAAGTAGTGGATCGGAGGCGAGCAGTCGCGTAGTCGCTTCCCAAAAACCTATTCGCCTCTCTCCCGTACAGGAACCAGAGAGATGGAGTTTCGGAGACCTGCTCTCCCGTCAACCATGTACGCGGTGAACGGGATGGAGTCGCCGGCGGCGGCAGCAGCAGAGGAACGACGTGGGCGTGGAGGCGGAGATGCGTTCTGTTTCGCGGCGGCTAGGGTTGGCAGCGCCCCACATATATATGTGCAGCCGCGCGTGGAGAGACGTGGGCTGAACCCACGTCCAAGTCGGTAGCCCACGATCCGACGTCTCAGATCGTGGCCCTACCTATCAAAGACTCTCTGTTCCTGACCGGCAAAAAGAAGCGCATAGGAGTGAGCTCGGCTCAGCTCAATCCCGCAACCCGCAGCGCGTCGTGACGAGGCGTGGCGTGGCGAGGCAAGCGGAGGAGGAGGAGTGCGCGAGGGCCTCTTCTCTTCTCAAGCTCCAATAGCATGTAGAAGAGCCACCCTTATAAACCACTCCAACTTTCCTTCCACTAGCATGGTGGGACTAAACTTCCCACCACCTTGTCATGCCACCTACATGGGCCCTTAGAGATCAAATCTGAAACTGTCATATGGGCTCTAGGCCCATCTCACATTTCAACAATCCCCCACCAGATCTCAGGGGCCCACTTTGTCCTTTGTTTCAAACGTTGTTTTGATATACTAGTGTTTCAGTGAAGACCTGTTAAGGTTGAGCTTCACCTAGAGCAAGTAGCTACACTCCTTCACAACTGAACAATGGACTATGCCTTGAATTGTCAGTTTGGCGTAAAGAAGTTTCACCACATGTCTTACTAGTACTGGGCTGCCGAAGGCTGACCCCTCGGGTGGAGCATATAAGTCACACTCCTGGCCTATTCATGAGCTTACTAGAGATCACCCCAATCTCATAGACTGTGACTAGCAGTCGGGCTCACATAGGTGTATTTCTCCAAAGATCGCTCTGTAGGATAGCATCTTGCTTATACATATAAGCCTTGGAACACATTAAGACAGTAGTCATCCTTCCATACAGTTTCCGAGAGTATTGCATCTCCAACGGAGTGGGTTAGTAAAGTTACTCTCCTCAGTTCACCACTGACTTGTTTTCCCAGGTCCTACTTCACGGGATCTCCGATCACATAGGTTGGGTTACCACCATGGCAACTCATGTGGGTCTCATACCCATCTCCCTCGATGCACTATCTATCACTACACGCGATAGCCCTTTCGTAAAGGGATCTGCCAGATTCATAGCCGTATGGACATAGTCCAGCGCTATCACTCCGGAGTTTCTTAATTTTCTGACAGCTTTTAATCTCATTCTTATGTGTTTGTTGGACTTCATGTTGTCCTTTGAACTCTTCACCTTGGTGATGACAGTCTGATTATCACAGTTCATAAGGATAGCCGGAACCGGTTTATCAACCAGTGGCAAGTCCATCAAAAGATCTCGAAGCCATCCTGCTTCAACACCAGAAGTGTCTAATGATGTTAATTCTGCTTCCATTGTCGATCTCGTTAAGATCGTTTGCTTGCAAGACTTCCAGGAAACAGCGCCACCTCCAAGAGTAAACATATACCAGTTGTGGCCTTCATCTCATCAGCATCAGAGATCCAATTCGCATCACTATACCCTTCAAGTACCGACGGGTCTCCGGTATAGTGAAGTCCATAGTTCATAGTACCTTTTAGATAGCGCATAACTCTTTCAACAGCATGCCAATGTACATCACCTGGTTTGGAAACAAACCGGCTCAGTTTGCTCACAGCAAACGCGATGTCAGGCCTCGTTGCGCTCGCTAGGTACATCAGTGAACCAATGATTTGAGAGTATCTCAATTGATCTTTAGCCATGCCTTTGGACTTTCGAATCAACACGCTAGGATCATATGGTGTTTGAGATGGTGTGCAGTCCGAATATCCAAAACGACTCAACACCTTCTCAACATAATGGGATTGCAGAAGTGTGATCCCACCCTCATTATCTCTCAGTAGCTTGATGTTCAAGATAACATCAGCCACACCAAGGTCCTTCATCTCAAAGTTCTGAGACAGAAACGATTTGACCTCCTCAATGACTTTGAGGTTTGTTCCGAATATCAGAATGTCATCAACATACAAGCACAGTATAACTCCTTCGCCCCCACCATGGTGATAGTATACACATTTGTCAGCCTCATTAACAACGAAACCAACAGATGTCAGAGTTGTATTGAACTTATCATGACATTGCTTAGGTGCTTGCTTCAGGCCATATAAAGATTTCAGCAACCTACACACCTTTCTTTCCTGACTATCTATCACAAAGCCATCTGGCTGTTACATGTAGATTTCCTCATTTAGCTCTCCATTCAGAAAAGCCGTCTTAACATCCATTTGATGGACGAGAAGACCATGTGAGCCGCCAACGAGAGTAATACTCGAATGGTGGTCAGTCTAGCCACAGGTGAATAAGTAACGAAGAAATCTTCATCTTCTTTCTGGTCATAGCCCTTGGCCACAAGCCTAGCCTTGTACTTTTCAATCGTACCATCGGGCCTAAGCTTTTTCTTGAACACCCACTTACATCCCAATGGTTTGCAACCATAGGGACACTCAGTGATGTCCCATGTCCCGTTAGCCATGATGGAATCCATCTCGCTACGGACCGCATCCTTCTAGTAGTCAGCTTCTGGAGAGGCATACGCTTCTGAAATAGAAGTGAGAGTATCATCCACGAGGTAAATGAAGAAATCATCACCAAAGGTCTTTGCAGTCCTTTGTCTCTTGCCCCTACCAAGGGTTTCCTCGTCATCCTCCTCGGGATTTTCATCATGTGTTCGTTCATAATATTCCATAGGAATGGCAGGCTCACGAGTCTCCTCAGATTCCTGTCTAGAAGTGCTTTGCATATCTCTCATAGGAAAAATATCCTCAAAGAATGTAGCATCCTTAGACTCTATGATTGTACCGACCTTCTGGTCAGGTAACTCGGATTTCACTACTAGAAATCTATAGCCAACGCTGTTCTTAGCGTAGCCCAAATTAACGCAGTCCACAGTCTTGGGTCCAAGCTTATGCTTTTTGGGGATCGACACGTTGACTTTCGCCAAACAGCCCCAAGTACGCAAGTACGAGAGTGTTGTCCTTCTCTTTGCCCATCTCTCATAGGGAGTGATCTCATTATCCTTTATCGGAACTTTATTCAGGACATGACATGCCATCAATATAGCCTCCCCCCACCATGCCTTGGATAAACCCGACGTATCTAACATGGCGTTAACCAGATCAGTTAGAGTACGGTTTTTCCGCTCGGCAACCCCATTTGACCGGGGTGAATAGGGAGGCGTCCTCTCATGAATAATGTCGTGTTCCACACAGAAAGAATCAAAATCACTCGAGAAGTACTCTCCACCACGATCTGAACGGAATCGTTTAATTTTCTTTTCAAGTTGATTCTCAACTTCTGCCTTATAGATTTTAAAGTAGTGTAGAGCCTCATCTTTAGTATTTAACAGATACACATAGCAATATCTAGTGGAATCATCTATCAATGTCATGAAGTATTTCTTTCCACCTTTAGTCAATACACCGTTCATCTCACAAAGATCAGAATGTATGAGTTCTAATGGTGCCAAGTGTCTCTCCTCCGCGGCCTTGTGAGGCTGGCGAGGTTGCTTAGCTTGCACACATAACAGGCACTTAGAACCTTTGGCTAAAGTGAAACTCGGGATTAAATCCAACTTAGCTAGCCGCGTCATAACACCGAAACTTATGTGACAAAGACGTGAATGCCAAACCTCAGATTCATTAACACTCGAATGAATATGGTTCACGACTTTATTACAGAAATCTGCGAGGGAAAGGCGGAACATCCCTCCGCTCTCATAACCTTTTCCAACAAATAGTCCATACTTAGTAACAACTAATTTATTAGACTCGAATACCAACTTAAACCCTTCTCTACATAGAAGGGAGCCACTAACGAGGTTCTTCTTGATGGCGGGGACATGCTGCACGTTCTTCAGCTGCACGATCCTTCCCGAAGTAAACTTCAGATCGACCGTGCCAACACCATGAACAGAAGCACTTGCGCCATTCCCCATCAATACGGACCCGTGGCCTGTGACCTGGTAAGAAGAGAACAATGAAATGTCAGCACACACATGAACACCTGCACCTGTATCCACCCACCAATCGGTAGGCTGAAACACTGAAAAAACAGTAAATAAATTACCGTACCCAGATGCACCATTCTCATTGTTGTCCACAATCATGTTGACAGACTTGGAGTCCTGTCCTGACTTCTTAAACTTGTTTGGGCACTTGTTGGCCCAATGTTTAGCCGAACCACAAGTAAAGCAGCCCTCATCCTTCTTGTTCTTCTTGAAGGTCTTCTTACCCTTCTTCTTGAAGTCGGTATTCTATTGGACACCATTCTTTCCCTTGAACTTGTGGGAGTTGAAGTTCCTCTGGTTCACCATGTTGGCAACAGAAGTCCCTTCGGCCCCTTTTCCGTGCGAGTCCTTTGCCCTCGAATTCTGCTCAATACTCAGATGACCAATGACATCCTCCACAGAGAATTCACGTCTCTGATATTTCAAAGTGGTGGCAAAGTTCCTCCAGGAATTGGGGAGGTTAGCGATTATGCAGCCCGCGACAAACTTGCCCGGTAACTCGCACTTCAGAAGCTCAAGCTCCTTAACAATGCATATTATCTCATGAGCCTGCTCCAGTACAGGACGGTTCTCGACCATCTTGTAATCGTGGAACTGCTCTATAATATACATCTCGCTCCCTGCATCGGCGGCCCCGAACTTAGATTCGAGCGCCTCCCACAAGTCCTTGGCGACATGCACATGTAAATATGCGTCGACCAGTTTATCTCCGATCACGCTAAGAACTTCTCCGAGAAACACAATGGTTGCCTCCCTGACGCCTTCTCCTGTTCAGGAGCAATCGTTCCCGTGGACACCCCGGTGACCCAGAACACGTTCATAGCCGTGAGCCATAAAGTGGTCTTTGTCTGCCAACGCTTAAAATATGTACCGGTAAACTTATCCGGTTTCAGTGCTGCGGCAAAGCCACTTGCCGAAAAATTCCTACACATAATAGGTTTTTGGATTGCTAAGAAAATAGGCAATTTTTCGACTAATTTAATCCATAAGTAGATAACTAGCATGGCATTCACAGAACTAACAACATACTGGTACTGATCTAAACGAGCATGTTCTATGCAAATAGTAGACAAATCTACACATGATGCTAGCACTGCTAATACAAAAATTATCAGGAGAGGGATAAATGCGGTATACCCTCCAGTAGGCCATGCAGAAGCCGCTGCCGCGGTGACAGCAGCAGCAAGAGCGTCCTCGGCGGCCTTCTTGTCGGCCTCGGTCTTCTCGGCGGCGGCGCGTTCGGCAGCGCTGGACATGGTGATGACGGAGACGGCGCGGATGTAGAGGAAGTAGTGGATCGGAGGCGAGCAGTCGCGTAGTCGCTTCCCAAAAACCTATTCGCCTCTCTCCCGTACAGGAACCAGAGAGATGGAGTTTCGGAGACCTGCTCTCCCGTCAACCGTGTACGCGGTGAACGGGATGGAGTCGCCGGCGGCAGCAGCAGTAGAGGAACGACGTGGGCGTGGAGGCGGAGATGCGTTCTGTTTCGCGGCGGCTAGGGTTGGCAGCGCCCCACATATATATGTGCGGCCGCGCGTGGAGAGACGTGGGCTGAACCCACGTCCAAGTCGGTAGCCCACGATCCGACGTCTCAGATCGTGGCCCTACCTGTCAAAGACTCTCCGTTCCTGACCGGCAAAAAGAAGCGCATAGGAGTGAGCTCGGCTCAGCTCAATCCCGCAACCCGCGGCGAGGCGAGCGGAGGAGGAGGAGTGCGCGAGGGCCTCTTCTCTTCTCAAGCTCCAATAGCATGTAGAAGAGCCACCCTTATAAACCACTCCAACTTTCCTTCCACTAGCATGGTGGGACTAAACTTCCCACCACCTTGTCATGCCACCTACATGGGCCCTTAGAGATCAAATCTGAAATTGTCATATGGGCTCTAGGCCCATCTCACATTTTAACAGTATTTAGACGTATTTTAGTTCTAGATACATCCATTTTCGAGACGAGTAATTCCGAACGGAGGGAGTAGTTTTTAAAAGAAAATTGCCTTCTCGGTAAGAAACTGTCATCTCGCCCAAAGAAAATATACTCCTCACCACTTCCTCACAACTAAAACTGCGACGAAACCGTTGGAATATGCCACCTCCCTAACCAATGTTCGCCAGCTAATAGGGTCCAAGGTATTACATCGTGCACATGATTACGTACCGAGGCACAGAGTGGCACGGCGAGGCGACCAGCCGACCACCACCTCCACTCCTGCCTCCTTCTCCTTCGAGGTGGTGGTCGTGGCTGGCGGCGCACCGGGTCGAGGCGAAGTGGCGGAAGGCACGGGCCTACCAAAACTTTGCCAAATTCCTCCCTACGCTAAAATAATCAAAATGCGGATTTCGCCGTCGGCGCGCACCAGTCAAGCCTGAAGCTTTTTCTCTCCCATGGGAATGTGGATGTCCATGACATTTTCTTTCCCCCTTCCGCCTTTTTCCATTGGAGCAATAATGCTTTGAGAGGTGGTTGCTCCCCTGCTTGTCCCGGACGCAGCCCCGCGCACAGGGGTCAGTCAACCCAGCTTCCGACCCGGCCACCCCGCTGTGCTCCCCTGCCAGGCTGCGACTGCTCCGCTCCGATTTCGATCCGCCGCAAGCCGAGCCGTCGCCGGCCGGACGGAGCCACCGCCGGGCCGCACTCACGCCCGCGGCCTGCCTGCCCGGTCCGCTCTGGCGCTCGGCCGCTGAGCCCGCCACCTTCTCCCGAGAGAGGTACCCCACCACCCTGATCCCCCCCGCCATGGTTGCTCTGCATCTCCGATTTAGACGAATCTACATCGAATTTGACTAGATTTTCGGTACGAACTCTGAATTTGTCCAGACCCGGGCCGCAGCTCCTCGCGTCCTTCGCGCTCCAGAGATTTTCTCTGCCCCTTTCCCTATTTTCCTTGCGTAAAAAATGTTTTGAGGTGGCACGTCATTGTACCAACATAAAGAGGAAGTCAGGCTCAGGCCAAGCCAAGGGAAAGTAGCCACCGGAGCTGGGAGAGGCTGTCAGGATGCAGCTGCCGGCTGCTGCAACTGCAAGACGATGCGATCTCTGCTCATGAGATCGAGCAACGCATCGCATCTCATCTCATCTCACACGCCGGTAAGCCAGCAAGCAGGCATCACCGATCATGTTTTTCATGCTCACCCACCTACTCTGATCGTGTAACTCTGTCTGTTGACCACCCAGATCTCACACCCATGTGTCCATGATCCACCCGCAACATCTTGAGAAGGAGAAGAAGAAGAAGAAGAAGAAGAAGGAACCTCATCGAGATCATGGACGGAGATCGGAGGCGGGAGCTGGCCGCGGTCACCAGGCCGGCGCGCGCGCAGGCGGACAACCCGGCGCGGCGTCTCATCGCCTGGCTGCAAATTCTCTTCAGTGAGTCACCGATCGATCTCAGACCGTTCTTGATAGATTGCCGGCTTGCCGCCGTCGATCGAGCTCGCTTGTGACCCGTTTCGATCCTTGGTCTGTGTTTCGCAGAGGCTTTTGTTCAGAGGCATAGCTGGCTGGCAAGGTGGCAGGTGGCGGGGCGCCCGGCGCTGCTGCTCCTCTTGGCCTTCTTGGTCCAGAAGAACCTGCGCCGCTCCTGCCTGTCATGGCACAAGTCGCGGCTGCAGCGGCGCGCCGCCGCCGCGGTCACCGTGCAGTCGGCGTTCCGGGCCATGGCGGCTCGCCGCGACCTCCTCCTCCGGCGGCAGAGCAGAGCAGCCGTATACATCCAGGTAACTAACATGATGCAGTCAACTGTAGTAGTTGTACTGGTGTGTGTCGCAGTTCTCTGACGATGGACATTTTGTCAAAAGGCGCAATGGCGCGCGCGCAGGGCGCTGTGGAACTATCTGGCCATGAAGAGGGCCTCGGTGATCTGCCAGTGCGCTTGGAGGCAGAGCATTGCGAGGAGGCAGCTCGGCAAGCTCAGACTGGTCCTCTCCTGACTCCTCCTCATCTTCCACTCCAAGTCAGCTTGAGTGGTGATTGGTCATCTGAATTTGTTGAAATGTGCAGGCCAACGTTGAGAGGGAGAGGCTGGATGAGATCTGCAGGCTACATGAGATGGTGGATGTGCTGCAGCAGGCGGTCGAGGACGCGGAGGTGAGGGTCATCGCCGAGCGTGAGGCGGCGGTCAAGGCGATAGCGGAGGCGCCTCCGGTGATCAAGGAGACTGTGGTGTGGGTGGAGGATGCTGACAAGGTTAACTCATGGAACGCCGAAGTTGACCGACTCAAGGTGGTCTCTCACGCCAATGCTCCATCAGAGATTGTGCAATGTGCTATGTTCAGTCACATGAATTTCTGATATGTGGTCAGTTCAGATAAATGCAGAGACTAACGTGCTCTTGCTTTTTTTTGTGTGTGTGTCTGTGTGTGTGTGGGCTGCAGGGGTTGCTGGGAGCAGAAATGCAGGCCACCATTGACGCCAAGAAGGCCCTGGCAAAGGCTGAACTGAGGAATGAGAAACTGGCTAGGTTGCTTGGAGTGCAGGAGATTAAGAACAAAACGCTGCAAGATTCCGTCAAAAGGTTGCAATTTTTGTTTGCATATTTACAAATGCTGCACAATGCATGCTGGCTTTCCTGCGAGTTAACGATGATGAATTCGGATATTTCGCACGGCTGTTGAACAGGATGGAGGAGAAAGCTTCCGACCTCGAAGCAGAAAACAGAATGCTTAGACAGGCCGTTGCATCGACCCCTTCGGTCAAGTCACCATCTAGTGAAAACCACAGAGCACATGATCTTCAGGTACGCATAATCAAAAAGCATTATATCTATAATCATGATCATCAGTATACTAAAGCATGTTTGTGCATGTTGACAGGCAACTCCATTGAATGAGAAAACAACAAATGGTGTCGTTAAGCCTATGATAGTGGACAGGAACGGCGATATTCACGACGTATGTATGGTCCTACAGTTATGTTGATCAATATTTTTGGTGGGATGCGTTGCTAATTTGACCCTGTGGGATCTCTTAACTAGGATGACAATGCTGAACTGCCTGGCTCAAATGATGCTGAAGCTGAGAAACAGCAGCAGGTAGGATTCAGGTTCCGAACTCTTGGATAAGCTTGGAGCAGCATCACAATTCATGTGATGCAATTTTGTGACGTTTCTAATGCTTCTGAAAAATCTAGGAGCTGCTGATCAAGTGCATATCTGAAGATCTGGGATTCTCGACCGGAAGGCCTATCGCTGCGTACCTCATCTACCGCTGCCTGGTCCACTGGAGATCATTTGAAGAGGACAGAACCACTGTTTTTGACCGCATTATTCAGAAGATAAGTGCTGCAATTGAGGTACGTGACATTGACATGGTGCACATAATTGATAAAAATGGAGACATGATGTTTTGTCTTCTCCTGCAAGGCGCGAGACAGCAATGAAAAATTAGCATATTGGCTATCCAATTCATGCACACTGCTGCTGCTTCTCCAAAGGACACTGAAAACCACTGGTTCAGCTGCCTTGGCGCGTCAGAGGCGAAGACCATCGTCCCTCAACTCACCAAAGGTAATCATTTTATAGAACTTCTCCGCTTCATCGTTAGTCGATGTTATCAACAAACCTGAAATTATGTACTCAATACCGAGTTGGAAAATTCCAGGAAAACCAAGCTCCTGGTCACCCTGAGCGTTCAGTTTCCGATGGACGGTTGGTCGGTGCGCTGACTGACATTTCCCAGGTTGAAGCCAAGTACCCAGCTCTTGCTTTCAAGCAACAGCTCACGGCATTGTTGGAGAAGGTCTATGGAGTGATCAGGCACGACCTCAAGAAGGAGCTGTCGTCTCTGCTTGGGCTGTGTATTCAGGTAAGCGCTGCACGTCTGCCAATTCTCATTAGCATTTGATGGAAGCTCAAAGACTAAGTGATGAAATTAAATACCTTCTCTAGGCACCGAGAACATTCGTCGTCAGCCCCAGAGGAACAGGCTCTCAAGGAACAGACATGGCACAACAAGCCTCCATGGCACATTGGCAGAGCATTATCAAGATCCTGACGAATTCCCTCAACGTTTTAAAATCTAATTACGTACGCACCAGAACAGTATCACCGGCTACTGTTGTTATTCGAAACACGTCTCATTTCGCATTCTTTTGCGGTAACGCATTTGCAGGTGCCTCCGTTCCTGATCTGCAAGTTGTTCACCCAAGTATTTTCGTTCATCAATGTGCAACTATTTAACAGGTACGTGCAGCATGTGCACTACTACTCTTCATTCATGTATGTTAAAACTAGTGCCATGAACAGATAAGCTCAAATGATATATATTGTTGGGTCAATTGCAGTCTCCTGCTACGGCGCGAGTGCTGCTCATTCAGTAACGGGGAGTATGTCAAAGCAGGGCTGGATGAGCTGGAGCATTGGTGCCATTGGCTAACGGAAGAGGTGACAACATTTCTCCCCCATTGTTTCACTAGAGATCTCACAGGAAGCAGCTGGTAACCAACCTTCATCTGTAAACAGTATGCAGGTTCATCCTGGGATGAACTGAAGCATATTCGGCAGGCAGTCACGCTCTTAATACTCGAAGAGAAGCACAGCAAGTCTCTCAAAGAGATCACCGACGATTTCTGCCCGGTAAGCCTGGACCTTAGTGATCCTTACTGCTTTCTTAATCATAACCATCCTTCTCATTTCATTAACTTTCTTGGATACCACGTCTCTGTCCTGTGAATAGGCACTCAGCATGCAGCAACTGTACCGGATCAGCACGATGTACTGCGACGACAAGTTTGGAACCTTGGGCATCCCATCAGATGTATGCTACTTCAACACACATGATCTTGACAGGAATATGCATTTTGCATCTCTTACCATTTCCCGCAGTGAATAATAATGATCCGTTGAAACCGCAGGTCGTTGCGAGCATGCGAGCTAAGATGATCGGGGGATCGAGCAGCCCATCAGTGCAAGACGACATCAACTCTTTCCTCCTGGACGATGATTTCAGGTTCCAAGCAAAGCACCACCCTCCCCTTTCTTTTCCTGTTCACTTCACTGGCCCTGTTTGGGATGCTAGGATCTGCTTTCCTCATTCGTTCCGAAAACTCGCCGTTCATCTCTTGATGCAGCATACCGTTCTCCGTGGACGACATCGCGAGGCTGATGGTGCACGTGGACATAGCAGACATGGATCTGCCGCCGCTGATCCAGGACAAGAACGGCTCCCCGTTCGAAGCCTGAACGGTTCTGGTGATGTACATACATAGCGCGTGATATATATACATACATACCACAGTTTTGGCTTGGTTTTTTGGGTACATAAAAACCGGTTTTCCTTTCCCTTTTCTGGCAGGTTTTTTTGGTTTGGTTTTTGTTTTCCTTGTGTTGGATGTTTGAGTGGTTCTTGGTTGCGTTTGCGTGTACGGACCGACTTGTACAAAAGTGAGCTGTATTTGTAATGTAACTATATGTACATCCAGGAAAACAAGGAAAGAGATTTTGGGTTTTGATGATGATGGTTGAGCGTCTGTCACTTGAGACTATATGTACTCCCTCCGTCTCATAATATAGAGTAAATAGCATAAAACTACTACTTTACAGGTTAGGGTTCCAAAAAACTACCGAATTTATTTTTTTCGCTGATAACTACCAAGTGAGGGGTTGGCTGTTTCAAAAAACTCCAAATCCTCTTTGTTAAAAAATTAAACATGTTTATGACAGATTGGACCCGCCACTAAACGCATCATTTGGTTGACCGTTTGATTGACCGTTAACTGACATGTGGGGGCCACATGCCAGTGTCTGAAAAAGCAATCGGGTCCCTGAAAATTTTCTAAAAAAGCAATCAGGTCCCTGGAAGTTTTAAAAAAAAGCAATCAGGTCCTTCGGTGCACCCGCCATGGCAGCGCTGCCACCTCCTCCGGGCCGACGCCGTGCACCGCCTGCGGCCGGCTAGCCGCGCCCGAAGTGGCCGGATCCACGCCGCCACGCCGCCCCTCGCTTGTGGCCGCCGCCACGCCGCCCCTCGCCTGTGGCCGCCGCCCCTCGCCTCTGGTCACCGCCACGCTCGGCCTCGCCTGCGGCGACCCCCAGGTGGCTCCCCATGGCGGGCGGCAGCGCGGACCCGAGCGGAGACCCATGGCTGGCGGCGCCCCAGGCGGCTCCCCATGGCGCGCGGCGGTGTGGCGACCTGAGGGAAGGGAGCGGGTCGCACGAGGTGGGCGCACGAGGGGAGGGAGCGGGTCACCGGCGAGGTGGGCGCGCGAGGGCAGGGAGCGGGTCACCGGCGAGGTGGGCGCGCGAGGGGAGGGAGCGGGTCGCCGGCGGGGTGGGCGTGACAGGGGAGGGGAGAGGGTCGCCGGAGGCCTGGGCATGTGAGGGAAGGGACATGGTCGCCGGTCAGGTTGAAGATAAGACAGAGAGAGAGAGCGAGAGAGAGAGAGAGAGAGTACAGGAGGAAGAGGAGAGAAGGAAAGAGAAGCTGACATGTGGCCCCCACATGTCAGTTAACGGTCAATCAAACAGTCAACCAAACGGTGCGTTTAGTGGCGGGCCTGATTTGTCATAAACATGTTTAATTTTTTAACAAAGAGGATTTGGGGTTTTTTGAAACAACCAACCCCTCACTTGGTAGTTATCAGCGAAAAAAATAAATTCGGTAGTTTTTTGGAACCCTAGCCTGTACGGAGGGAGTACTTCCTAAACCTGCCAACGTGATCGATATCGAACCGGTCATCGCATAGATAAGTGGTCATGACCCTCCACAAAGAAAAAAAAGGATGAGTGATCAGAGATAAGTGGTCATGACCCCCCAAGAGCAAGTCTGTTAGCGAATCTGAAAAAAAAAAGGTTTAAAAAAGCAGGACAAGTACAAAAAAGAAGAGTTCATCCTTTGGATGGGGCCATGCGAGCACCTCATCTTTATCATTTCAATTATGCCCGGTGTCCCCAAAGGGACGACAAAGAAGCAAGAGCTACGCTTATAAACCAGTACAAATCTCCGTCGCTGCCGATGTGGTACTAAACTGGAGTTCGCCCCTATCTCCCTCCCGCGAGCCGCTGGGACCGCGGGGTGGCACAAATGGGCCAGTAGGCCGCGTCTGCGTGCAGGGTGGTTCTTCCTGCGGCGGCCCAACTTGGAAGCGAACTGGCACATACACATACATATCGGACCATCCTAATCTCCGCCACATCCTCACTGAAATCATCAACCTCTCTAATCTTCCTCTGACAATACGTACGTTGAACTATCGCGACAACCGACACAAAAAATCCAACAGCTGCCCTCTTCCTTTTCTTTCTCCTCTCATCATCATGCAATGTGTTAATGTGCAAGTCCGACATCTCTATTAAGATGAAAAAAACAACAATTGAGAAAGCACTCAAGCTTGATTACTAGTGGTACACAAAAAACTCATGATCATTGCTTGTGTACATGCCCAACTCATCTATATCTATACCAATATAAAAAGACCCAAAGGGGCAGATCCAATTAGTCTCGGCCATCAAATCATGTCAATTCAACGACCTAGACTGCTTCAATGTCGAGCGCTCAACATGTTTAGCGTGCAGTTAATTTCATGTACAAAAGTGAACTGTATATGTAAAAACTATATATACCTCCAGGAAAACAAGGAAAGAGATTTTTGGGTTTTGAGGCAGCATAACTTTGCTGTGCTGCATATGTGTACAGTGGTCAAGATATTGAAGTGGTGATGCTTTTTTCCATCACAACCGTGTGTTTTTTTTCTCGCCGTTTGAGCATCTGTCGCTTGAGGATGAGACTGTCATTGCATCCTAACCCTGACAATGCGATCGATGTCGAACCGGTCATCACATAGATAAGTGGTCATGACCCCCCACAAAGAAAGAAAGAAAAAGGACGAGTGACCATCATGATAACATGGAACAGACATGTGACACATAAGATCATCTTCAGTCGCGCCCCCAGGACGGCCTCCCCCGATGATTTATTTGCGTCGGCACCGAGAAAATGGCCCAGTCGCGCCCCCAGGACGCCGAATTCCGCCAGCTCGGCCCGTTTTTGCGCCTGGTGCTCGCAGGCCGAACCTGGCGCACTGGAGGGCGCTCGGGGGCTCCGGCGCAAGGAAAAGTGTTCCTGGGGCCACATTGACAAGAGAAAAGTCAATCCACCCGCCCAGATTCGCCCTCCTGCCCCCCTCCCCCCCTTCCCCGCGCTTGGCCGCCACCCTGCGCCACACTGTCGATCCCGGCGCCGACCACTGCCCGCCGCAGCTAGGTAGACCGTCTCCAGCCGGAAAAAAGAAGGAGCGTCGCCGAGGCAGCCTCTTCGCCGCCGTCCCGGGCTCCTTTTCCGGCGCTCCGGCCGCGCAGGGCCTGTACGCCGGCGGGCTTGCGCCCACCCTCGCCCACAAGTTGTTCGGTGAATTGCCCGGCCCGGTGATGGACTCCAAAGGTGAGGAGGCGCTGGCGGCGTTGCTGGATGAGGAAGCCGAAGTCGGCGTCCAGGAGCAGGAGCATCTCATGGTGCTCGCCGCCCTCGCCGGCCTGCTCGCGAGCAGTGAGTAGCCGTTGCGAGGTGGCTCGACGCTAGGGCGGGTGAAAGCTAAGAACCAGCATCATCTGGAAGGCTACTGCATGCTCTACTCGGACTACTTCACCGACGCTCCATTGCACGGCGAGAAAACATTTCGACGCCGTTATCGGATGAGCCGAAAGCTTTTCCTCCGGTTTGTAAATTCCATCCGGGAGTTCGACAGCTATTTCAAGTGCAAGAAGGATTGCACCGGCACACTTGGATTCACCTCGATCCAGAAGTGGACGACAGCTGTGAGGATGCTTGCATACGGAGATCATGACTTGCTATATCATCTTGCATAACATGATCATCAAGAGCGAACAGGAAGAGCCGGTGTTTGACACTGAACCATACCACAGGCAGGGTCATCTTGCCCAAGTTAATCATCAGCTACCGGCAAACTGGACTGACTACGTACCTCAATATGCGTCAGGAGATCCGAGACCCGCAGGTGCATGAAGAACTGCAACACGATCTGGTGGAGCACCTATGGAGGCTCAAGGGCGAGGCCGGGAATGACATGTGATGAAACTTGAGTTTTTATTTGTTAAACGATATAATTTGTAGTGAACTATTTGATTTATGTAATGAAACACGTCGAAACACGCCGAACTATGTGAGGATCTAATTGACTCCTATTTGTTTGCGAAAAATCACGCCGAAACCCGCCGAACCGCGTCGATTCACGCAGTTATCGGGCCGTTTTTAGACATATTTGGGCCGAAATCTGGGCTGAATTCGGCGCCTGGGGGCTGGGTGCCAAACCGCCCTCAGCGCTTAGTTCATTGTCGGCGCA
>NC_041385.1:51435893-51506760 GCF_002162155.2 Triticum dicoccoides
GCGGCTGGAGATGCTCTAAGGGCCATCAAAAAAACATCAGGGCCAGAGTGTCATGCACCTGACGTGTGGAACTAATCATTCTGGAAGAAAAAAGGTTAAGCAGGACAAGTAATCAATGCCAGGAGCTTGGATGGAAAAGAGAAGCAAACAGTAAGAAAAGGGCATAACCGCATAAGAAAAAAAATAAGTTGCATCCTTTTGATGGGGCCGCTAGCCCCTTATCTTTGTAATTCCAATTCCATCGGGTGTCCCCGAAGGGACGACGGAAACGCAAGAGTTACCATTATAAACCAGTACAAATCACCTTCGCTCGGCTATGTGGTACTATTCTCAACTGGAGTTCGCTGTTGTCTCCCGCGAGCCGCGTCTGCGTGCAGGGTGGTTCTTCCTGCGGCGGCCCAACTTGGAAGCGAACTGGCACATACATATCGGACCAGGCGATATCCTAGCAGTGGCAGGCTACGCTACCCTAAAAAAAAAACGGCAGGCTACGCTCGAGCAAAACAAAAGTAGTGACAGGTTTCCTAAAAAAGAGAGTACCACTGCAGTCGCAGATAGAATGTCGCTCTTGATCTTATGATTTCATGATGCACTCTGAACCATCATGAAAGTCCTCTTCTGCCCACGAATTCAAATGAGCTCGTGATGAACAGTAAAATCTGAAATTTTGAAAGAAAAAAAACTGAATTTATTTTGTGGCAACAATTGACCAATGTTTTCAGTGCTTGCAAAGTTTTATCATGGAAAATAAATCAACGTGCCGAAGCGCTTTCGAAAATAGCATGTTTTAGCATCGGGTTTTTTTTTTGCCATGATTTCCACCAATTCCATTCCATGATGTAATTTCACAAGCACTCAAAATATTTGTCAAAGTTTGTCAAAAAAAATCATATTTTCTTCTCAATATTTTGGGTTGAGCTTGAGCTTAGAAACATCACATCCGGGATAGAGGCGGTTCCCCAATAACTCCGAAGGTAATCTGCAGAAGCAGCAGCAGTAGTAGCCATGAACAGTGGCGGAGGTGGGGTCATGCCCCCCTCCCCCACCCCACCACAAACAATTTACATATTTTCTTTATACTAGTGTTTGTCTGTCATACTAATTTTGGCATTTGCGTGTGCCGACTTGTACAAAAGTAAGGTGTATATGTAACTATATATACATCCAGGAAAACAAGGAAAGATATTTTGGGTTTTGATGGTCGTTGAGGAGGTTGATGCTTGCAAGCCAAGCATGCCCTGCTGTGTCGCATATGTGTACACTACCATGTGTGTTGTGGTCAAGGTATTGAAGTGGTAATGCTAGCTTTTCCATTACAACCACGTTTTTTTCCTCGTCGTTTGAGCATATGTGACTTGAGGCTAGGGATGGGAACGGCCGAACCGGACCTGGCCTTGGACTCGGCCCCGTGGCCCCAAGGACCAATTTGAGAGACTGTTCGGACACAAACACGTCACCGTGTACCCTCGACGTCGGGGGTGATGCATCGCAGCTCACGTCAAAGAAGACCCGCCGGAAGCGCGGTACGCAGGCAATCCGGCGGGCGCTTTTGTAGACCCGAAATCCCACACGCCCAGGAGGGACCCCGTCAGGGCACGCAGCGGCTATGGGCTGCCCTAGGTCGACCTGATCGCCCCTAGGGCCTCGTGGATCGCCGCCCTGCAACTAGAAGAACGAACGAAGAACGAGGAAGAAGAAGAACAAGGGAGAGAGATAAAGATAAAGGTAAAAGATGTAGATAGATTTGTTCGATTGTGTGTTGTTATTCAATCGGCCGTCACCTCTTACATATATATGAGACGGCTGGACTTTCCGTACAAGAAAAGGACTCAAATCCCGTCCAAAACATCAAAAGATAACCTAACTCGGACTACGAGGGCCGGAACTTCCGGTCAGCCCGGAACTTCCGGGCTAAAATTACATCAAGTTGCTCTCTTGCACAGCTCCTGCAGGTCGCATATGGCTTCGAATCGCGATGGTCCCAAAAGCAAAGTTATAGACCTTGCAATGTAGAAAAACTCGTTAGTTGAACATTTTTTCATCCGAGGTCATCTTGATGTCGAAACTGGCCCCACAAATCTGCAAATAGTGTTAAAATTCCAGTTTTCGGGGTGCTCCGCGTGCAAACTTTCGGTTTAGCCCGGAACCTCCCCGGAAGTTTTGCCCGGAACTTCCGGGGCAGACTTATGCAGCACATTGTTTTGGCTCTAATTTTTGCATACGAACTCCGATTTAGGCGTTTCTTATATGAAAATCGTTCGTTTCGACGAGACGAAGACAATCCGTGCAGAAACCTTTCCCATATGAGTCCATCTTGGGGGCATAATCATCCGAATAGTGTTCTGAATGCAAAATCTCAGTACTTTAAACACAACTTCGGCCTTAGAGGTTAGATCGGATGGCTACGGCCCAAATATCAAAGTTTCTCTTTTTGACGATATGGAACTTTCTCACTTTGAGCACTTTTCCATTTGAAGTCTTCTTAATTACGTTTTTGACCATGCCAAAATCTGGTGTCAACACATGCCCCCCTGTTTTTCGGCAAAGCTTGTGTGCCGAAAAATAACTTCCGCATAGCTTGTTCTAAGGACGATGTCAACACTCCATCAGCCATTTTGCATATTCTTAGGACAATAAGTATATATCGGCCATTGCTTGTTTGAACCTCTTGATGCAAACTTGGGTGAAAACTTCTCAGCTTCTATAACAATCCGGTGATAAGGTTCCATAGACCAAAACCATATTGTTCATCCTTTTGCTAGGACTTTGCAGACAATCAATAATGAACTTCCTCCAATCCTTACTTCGCCTGCATAAAAGTTTCATTAGTGGCCGAAGCGGTGGGCTTCGGTTTGGCCTTACCTATGTTGACAAAACCTAGCATCGGCTATTGATAGAAATACAATACACCATGGTTAACATAGTAGCCGGATGCTTGTTGTGCCAACTCTTTCAAATTGTCATGTCTAGATATATGAACAATTTTAAAGCAACCCAAGGTAAATCTTGCATCTAGACACACCAAAAGATAAACTATAAGTGATTCGTCAAAACATTAATAACCCTTGAATACTTGTTGTACTACTCATAACAAATCACCCAAAGCCTCAATACGTATAGCACCTATGGCAACCAAAAGCTCCAAACCGAATAAAATTTTATATTCGGCTTTGATTATTGTGAAAAAATATTTTAAGTGGCATGAGGCTTGTTTTGATCTCCAACTGAACTAAGGACGATGTTAAGATACTACACCGGCCATGCTTTGACATATTCTTAGGGCGATAGATAAATATCGGCCATTAACATGAGGTCCATGTAAAATCCACCCACCAAAGTATGTATAGCCGAAATAAACAAATAGAATAGGAATAAAATATTTCGGCCCCTTTGTATTAGCAACAATGTAACTAACCAAATGTATGGTAATTTGGTAATACCCTCTCATGATATAGAAAATTATGTTGCATCCATGGATCAAAATAAATCCACAGAGGGTAATTGATCATACCTAGGGATGAATTCCATGGCAAAGGCATCAACAGCATGGTTGAAGAAAATGGATGATGTGCTAACCGAATATTTTGATGTTGTGATGCGCACCTTCGGCTTAATTGTTTGTTGCTTTCATTATTTTCCTTCTTCACTTTTATTGTACTTGTTGCAACAGAAGCATGCACATCATTTTTGTCTTGATTGATCTTCTTGGGAACCCATGCCATGTTCTTCTTTTTGAGCTCTTGTGCACTAAGATTTTGTAATTTCTTCTTTTGCCAATATGATAAACCGAGTGGGCATCTCGGCTGTGATTTTGTTTCAACCAATGGCAACTCTTTTTGGGCCTTGTGCACTCTCAACTTCTTTTCTTCAGACTTTGCACTTTGACTCTCAATAATTGGTTGCTTCGTCTCATTGCCTTTAGTAGCCAATGTCAACGATTTAATTGGCTCTTTTTCATTTGAGATCAAATATGAAGTTGCACTCTTACGACCATCTCTTTTAACACGATAAACTTGCTTGACCACCTCTTTCTTCTTCCTTGAGCTCTGGACCGGTTCCTTACGATTGAAACGGTCTTTAACATGTGATTGTTCAAGTGTTGATCTTCTCGGAGCTGCATAATATTGATGAGATGGTCTGAAATAAGATGGAGAATGTGCCCTTGTATCATACCTGCCCCATGATGGATATGGATCTACATGAGCATAGGGAGGCATCCACGACATTGGCATTGGCGGCCCAAAATAAGGATATGAATATGTTGCATTAAAATTCTCACTTTGCCAATACCAATCCTCATATTTGCGCCTTGGGGTGATCTTGGTTTCTTTGCATGATTTGGCCGATAAGCATTCTTGTCTTCACTCTTCTTTTGATATTTATTCAATAGTTCAGCGAAGGTGATTTTTGATCTCTTACACTTGCGCTTATTTCGGCCTTTGTTTCCTTTGGTTGTGCTTGCACCAATCATTGGATTTGCTTGTTGCTCCCCAGTCCTTGGCGTCTTCATTGTAGCTTTGATGGAATTCTCGCCCTCAAAATTATGTTCATTATGCTCTTCAACAAGTTCTTTACTTGAAAGCTTGACCCCATCACCTGCAGTTTTTACCTCCTCTTTAAATGGATCGGCTTGAAGCAGCCGATGCAAAAACTTTCTGCCATCGAGACCAATCGGAATAGACTGGTCATCTCTTTGTGTCTCGACAAATTTCAATCGTCCTTTTTCAATGGCTGATTTAACTATTTGACGAAACATATTGCAATCCTCAAAATTATGTTTGAACGAATGATGCAACCTACAATACATTCGTCCTTGAATTGATGGCTTGACATGGTGATCAAGAATTCTTATGTAATTATTTTTCAGCAATAAATCAAATATTTGGTCACACATGCTTGAATTGAAGGTAAACTTCTTGCTTTCTAGTCGATCTTGCTGTGTGAACGGCTTTGAAGATAAGCAAACGAATGGTTCAGATTTAGAATCTTCCCATTCGGCTATACATTGTGTTTTCCACTCTATCTCCGGTGTCTTTGGATAAGATATTATATTAGCATCGGATTTCTCAAAAGAAATTAACCTTGGCTTTAAACTTCCGATACGAAAATATTTAGAACACACATGTCTCAATTGAGACAAAGTGCAAGCCAAGTAAGAAATAAGCAAAGCTACCCAACTAGATATGAACTTTAGATAAAGCAATGGGGAAAGCTTTGGCCACAACAATAAGTCATTATCGGTCTTTATAAATGGTGCAATGGGTTGACCGATATAGTCTATAACAATTTTATTGCTAACAAGTAAATTACCCTTCTTCATTGGTCTTTCAAAATTACTTATTAGAATTTTTCTTATAGAAGCATCGACAATAAAGTTGCGACCAAATCGGAAGATAGGCAAGTCACTTGCTAGACATACCTCTTCAATTACGTTGGGAGAGCATGATGGTTGTATCACTTGAATAATACTTTGTTCCACTTTTGAATGACTCTCCAATGCCTTGGCATCCTCTTTTTCTTTGATAGATTCCGTACACATACTATTTGATTCGGCTTTTTTAATAACCGAATTAACTTTGTTATCCGAATCACCACTCTTTCTTTCTTTGATTTGCAAGGTTGCTTGTTCTTGTCTAAATTCAGCAAACATTGTAGCTAGTCTATCTTTAAGCTTTTTTCGACCAATTTCAGCCCAATCTTCATCGGATTGCCCCCCAATACTTTGAGACGCTTTCGGCAATGGTGTGTTACCGAAATTCTGTAATTCTGCAGGGGCAACATAATATGCTACGTTACTAGGTAAAGACACATGCGCTCTGGTAGAATTCTCCCTTATTCGGCCATGAGCATGAAGGTGCGGAGCCGAATCACGAATATCTACAATTGCGTATGGTGCCGAAAAATTCGTAGCATGAGGTGTAGCATACGATGTTTGAGGGTAATTGGCCGAATAACTAGTAGTGGCATGGCCAATTCCCCTATCCACCGGCACGTTTGGATTAACATACTACAAGTTATTTGCCGATGAATAAAAAGTTGAAACACTTTGTTGCATACTATTGGAAGTTCCTACATGGGGTGTCTCAACATGATTAACCGAACTCCTCATGTTGTTCATCGGCATATAGATTTGTGGGGTTGCCGATGCATGGGAGTTGGGATACATATGTTGCATGTTGCTAAAATTATATGAAGTTGAAGCATGAAGATTATTCTGAATCGGCTGTTGCACATAATTAGATGCATGATTGATAAAACTAGGGCTAGCCTATATAATATGCTCATTAGACGATCTAGCAACAACATATGTATTATTTGCATCTACATAAGTGAATTGGGTATTCATGTTACCTTTGTAGATTGCAAACCCTAGATGACGATCTCTTCGTAGCAAGAACGGGCTGGAGACCGTTCAAAGCTTCTTCCCCAGCGGAGTTGCCAAAAAGTGTGTTCGCACACGAACACGTCAACGTGTACCCTCGACGCCGGGGTGATGCACCGCAGCTCACGTCGAAGGAGACCCGCCGGAAGCGCGGTACGCAGGCAATCCGGCGGGCGCTTTTGTAGACCCGAAACCCCACACGCCCGGGAGGGACCCCGTCAGGGCGCGCGGCGGCTATGGGTTGCCCTAGGTTGACCTGATCGCCCCTAGGGCCTCGTGGATCGCCGCCCTGCAACTAGAAGAACGAACGAAGAATGAGGAAGAAGAAGAACAAGGGAGAGAGATAAAGATAAAGGTAAAAGATGTAGATAGATTTGTTCGATTGTGTGTTGTTATTCAATCGGCCATCACCTCTTACATATATATGAGGCAGCTGGACTTTCCGTACAAGAAAAGGACTCAAATCCCGTCCAAAACATCAAAAGATAACCTAACTCAGACTACGAGGGCCGGAACTTCCGGTCAGCCCGGAACTTCCGGGCTAAAATTACATCAAGTTGCCCTCTTGCACAGCTCCTGCAGGTCGCATATGGCTTTGGATCGCGATGGTTCCAAAAGCAAAGTTATAGACCTTGCAATGTAGAAAAATTCGTTAGTTGAACACTTTTTCATCCGAGGTCATCTTGATGTCGAAACTGGCCCCGCAAATCTGCAAATAGTGTTAAAATTCCAGTTTTCGGGGTGCTCCGCGTGCAAACTATCGGTTTAGCCCGGAACCTCCCCGGAAGTTTTGCCCGGAACTTCCGGGGCAGACTTATGCAGCACATTATTTTGGCTCTAACTTTTGCATACGAACTCCGATTTAGGTGTTTCTTATATCAAAATCAATCGTTTCGACGAGACGAAGACAATCCGTGCAGAAACCTTTCCCATATAAGGCCATCTTGGGGGCATGATCATCCGAATAGTGTTCTGAATGCAAAATCTCAGTACTCCAAACACAACTTCGGCCTTAGAGATTAGATCGGATGGCTACGGCCCAAATATCAAAGTTTCTCCTTTTGACGATACGGAACTTTCTCACTTTGAGCACTTTTCCATTTGAAGCCTTCTTAATTACGTTTTTGACCATGCCAAAATCTGGTGTCAACAGAGACCACTGGTCGACCCATATAAAAAAATAGTCAGTGGCCTCATTGGCCCGATGGGTATTTCGGGTTGACCCAAATTCTTGCTTTATATTGCATTGTGGGCAAAAGAGATGTTAAAATTAGACATTGTTTAATGAAATCTGACTAGTGTAAGAATTAATACTACCTCTTATATGTGGTTAATAGAAAAATCAAGCCGTCTGCTTGTGATTTTGTCGCGTGCGCATCTTGTTGAAATATATCAAGACAATTTTTTTGTTCATATACGCGAGCATTCGCCGGAAATTATACAACAGACTATGTGGCAAAATCAGGATGTGGTCGATGTAGAACCGACCAGCGCATACATAAGTGGTCAGGATCCACTCACTAAGAAAAAGGATGAGCGATGATGATAACAGGGAATTCACAAGCACTCTGGGTGGGCCAGAGAAGAGTTGTGGCAGTGCTGTAATAGTAATGCAGATGATGAATCGAAATTGATACGCACATGACACCATATGCCTTATGCCCGATGCGCAGCCGACACAAACTCTGCATCGTGAGATAGCCTAGCATCAACTTTACAAGCGGCCTGATGGAAACAACGGTTCAGTATGGTGCCAAAAGTGTCGGCTCTATAGCAATGCTCATGAAGACTAGTGACGCTCGTGTCATCTTTCTCGCAAAAGAAAAAAAATGACAGTCGTGTCATCTGTCACAAATACGTGCAGATTCTAGTAATTATTAATGTGCTCCGCGCAACCACCCGAAAATACAGAAAGGTGAAAATCTATGCTGAGCTGGTTTAACAAAAGGCAAGGGGGAGTATCAGTAAAAGAACAAACAGGGAGAAAGCACAACACTACAGCAGAACTTTTTTGAGGGAAAGAAATCAACACAGAGCAGGGGCATATGTGAAATTTAACCCAACAGAAAGTCAGGCACCGAAATGAAAAAAAAAGGTTTAATGGACAACTTATCGACGCCAGGGGCCTGGACAGAAAGGAGAAGAAAAGAGTGGAAGGTCCCGCTTACAAAGAAAAGGGCACAACCGCAGAAGCAAAATGTTCCCAGGGGCGTATCTGTAACGAACTCAGGGACCGGCGCGCAAAATCTCGAAAAAATTTGGACCATTTCTCGATTTGTGCGTGTCATCCTTGCGCAGGGGCCATGCTAATCTTCTCTGTATCGTTCCAATTTTATCGGATGTCCCCGAAGGGACGAGAAGGGTGCAAGAGCTGCGCTTATAAACCGGTTCGAGGCTCTGTCGCTAGGCGATGTGGTACTATTCTGTATTCTGGAGTTCGCTGCTGTCTCCCTGTCCCGCGAGCAGCAGGAACCGCGGGGGTGGCACAAATGGGCCGGTGGGTCGCGACTGCGTGCAGGGTGGTTCTTCCTCTGACGGGCCAACTTGGAAGCGAACTGGCACATACATATCACACCAGGCCCAGTTCTCGAAAAAACAAAACAAATCAGACCAGGCCCTATGCTAGTAGTGGCAGGTTACGCTAAGAAAAAGTAGTGGCAGGTTTCTCAACAAAAAAAGAAGTATATTACTGCAGCCGCAGATAGAATGTCGCTCTTGATCTGAGATGCATTATGAGTTCATGATATTACTGCTATTCGGCTTCCAATGAACTACTAGTGATACAAAGTCTCTTCCTAGTTAACTGCCCCAACGTCTTACATTTAGGAATGGAGGTAGTACATGATAAGATCATAAGAGGGACCAAAACCAGAAGATCTACGTGACGAACACACCTCTTCCCTTATTTGGTCGTCATTTTGATCATCTTCAAAATGCGAGTTTTCGACCTTATGAGAATATTTATACTTCGTGTTGCCCGGTCGTTTTCTCGGAAAATTCATACAAACCACCAAAAGAGCCATTTTTTTTGCAAATTACCAGCCTTTGTGTTTGTCACGTAGAATTCAATGAACCACTGGTCCCTAATCGCCAATACTTCTTACTACGTCCTCTGTTTCTAGTTTATAAGGTGCACACATTTATGAGAATCAAGTTTGACCATGAATTTTACAAAGGAAACGTGTGTTCTGTGACCAAAATTATACCACTAAATTCATATATTCAAAAGTGCTACCATCACAAAAAATATACTTTTGAAAGTAGTTTTCAATGTAATTATAAGTCATCCATGATTCACCTTATAAACTATACTATGGAATGGAATAACTAATACAAGAAAATCACGAAAAACTGTGAAGTTTAAAAAACTGTTGAAAATATCATGGAGGTGGAGAATGGATATAAACGTAGCCTTGTCAATTTTCCATTGCAATTAGTATTCGAATTTTGGGCAAAAATCACATGATGCATTTCCACGCAACAAATGTATGCAACGCGCGTTCCAGCAATTCTAGACCTCTGGTTGAGGCACTCTCCCTTTGACAAGTTGAATGTATACCCCAATTATGTTCTTTCTATCTTTGTAGCACTTTTAGTCTGAACCGATGAACAGACATGTATCATGTTTCAGCTGCAAGTTAACTGTCAAATGTTATCGCTTCTTTATACAACTGCAGCCACATTTGCTGCTTCCACGAAAACATAATGCTGCAGCTGAAATTACACAGAGTCCATTAAACCTTTGGAGTTTTCTCCTTGCAAATGGCATTACATTCCACGACGAATCAGAGCATAACGCTCATGGGAAGACAGATTCAATCGTTTGCTCTTTAATTAGCCTATATGGTACAACATGACCTCGGGTAAAGCTTGCTTTATCCTACCAACACCTACAAAACCGCCTGGCAAGGCATGTTGTAATCACTCTCATACACTGTAGTCTTATACAGTAGTAACCTAGGGCGGCAAAAAAGGTAATGCAACCTTAGTTCTCATCATCCCCATCAATGCTGGAGAGCATGCTCTTCAATACCTCATAGGTCATGAAGGCGATTCCAACGCTAGGAACAACCTTCAGGTACTCCGGGACTATGCCTCGGTAGAAGCCACGAGGACCTTCCTTTTGAAGGATTTGGCGGATGGTTCCAGTTATGCTTGATTTTTCGATTTGCGATGTCCCAGCCGCCCCGTGTAGTTGCATCCGTCGCTTTACAAGATCAAGAGGAAATGTAGCTGCAATATTGAATGTACCATTTACCAACGGAGATTGGAAATACATGATTTGGGTCATGTAAGATATACAACAATTAAGGTGATTAGGTATCAAAGGCCACTTACCTGTCGACGCTGCAATACCAGATAGACTCCCAGAAAACAAGCTCACAACGGCATTGGAATCATTCGGCCTGATGCATATAAGCCCACAGCCATCAGATCGAATCCGACATAATAGAAATGGAAGCCAATGGAATATTCAGCAAAGCAAAATAATGATGTTCACCTTTCCATTTGCCAATGAGACCTCAAGGATTCATATACATAAAAGCTGATTGCTATACCCGGTCCAACTCCCTGTAACTCGTAAAAGTTACTGGCAAGTCAACTCAAAAACCATTCTCAGTAGAAGCATGCGGCTTACCAATAACGTGGCCCCAAGGCCTTTATACAATCCTCTGCCACTCTCTTCTCTACAAATTGTGGACAACGTATGAAAGATGCCCTTGTAATACCTGGTGGTTTTCTGCAGAAAATTAGACAGGGCAAAGTTAGCTTACCAAATGATGTTCCGTTGGTCTGTAAAGCTGCATTGCATGAAAGTTGAACCTAAGGATGTTGCAAGTTCTAACTGGAAGTTAGATTGGTTGATTGGTTCAGTGTTATTCACAAAAAGAAGACAAACATCATTGGTTAAGTTGAATGTAAGGCCCAAGGCCTTTATACAATACTCTGCCACTCTCTTCTCTACAAATTGCAGACATCGTATGAAAGATGTTCTTGTAATACCTAGTGGTTTCTGCGGAAAATTAGGAAGGACAGAAAAGGACAGACCCAGTGCTAGAAGCTCCCACACCAGGTGGGGTCTGGGGAAGGATTATACGAGGCAAGCCTTACACCTGCACAGTGCAATGCAGAGAGGCCGCGTCAAACCCAGGACCTCTTGGCACAAGTGGGGAATATTTCACCACTGCGCCAGGCCTGTCCTTCTGGAAAATTAGGAAGCACAAAACAAATTAATACTTAGCTCGCTAAATCATGTTCCTTTGGTCTATAAAAAGCTGCATTGCGTGAAAGTTGAATCTAAGGATGTCCTAAGTTCTAAGTAGAAGTTAGATTGGTTGATTGATTGGTTAAGTATTATTCACAAAAAGAAGAAAAATGTACCTGTGTTGCCAAACGAGTTCGAACAACATCCAACGGATAAGTTACAGATGCAGCTGTCACTCCCGCTAGACCACCACCAAGTAAACGTACGACACTAACATAATTTGGGTCATCCAGGCCAGGCACCATTCCGAGAAGCTGCAATCGTTATTCAAAAATCATCAAACTATAACAAAAAAGCGTGAAGACATGAACAATCTTACAGGTTAACATACTGAAAACTTAGTGCTGACCTTTTTGTATCGCTCATATGAATAGAAGCTCATGGCGGAATAAGGTAATCGATGTACAATGGTGACAAGATTGCCTTTCCAAAATGCCCCAAACCCTTCTTCTCGAACAATACGTGAAGCCTCGTGCAATATACTACACTTCCTTAGAGCTGCAGCGTCTGAATGCATACCTGCCACCTGTCGGATCAGTATGTCACAAGCTCGTATAACAAACTTCATCATCAACATATGGGTTATGTGACCCAAAAATAATACTGTTGGGTTCGTATTCAAGAACAATTTCAAGAGACTGCAATTTTGTAGCTATGAACAGCGTATAATACAAAAAAATCACAGCCAAGGTTTAACTTCGGACGATGATTGGACACTAAATAAGCAGAGAGTTGTAAATGGACAACAATAATAGTTCATAACTGTCAACCAGGGATATACAGTTTGGGGCAATCAGTTAAAGGCGAGAGAAGAATCTATATATCGCATTCAGGGAACTCAGTTGATACTATCAGCATCCAATTTCCTTTTGTAGCCTACATGTGAAGCCAGAAGAAGCACACCGGCACCCCGAGAAAGAAGGAAATTCTCCCTTCACGCTGAGATAATAACCACATTAATTGCTACAATCCCAGCGTTTTCCCCATGCTTTTCGGCCCCCCAATTCCTTGGATGTCAGGGCACGCGGAATCCCACACATTCAGAGGGGGGTTGCTTTCTGGTCAAATCAATGTCCTAGACACAGAATCTCGCAAAATCGAAAGGACAGCTCTAATTAGTCCCCGGCTGTGCTACGTGTGCTCTGAAATCCCGCCTCGGGCCACAAATTCGCAGGCGCGGAAGCAACATACTACCCTCCCCTGTCCCCTCCGAGCTCCCAATCCGCCCGTGCACGCGAGAAGGCCGGAGACAAGAGAGGGGGGCGGGAGGCCTTTTAACCTGGAAGAGGATGGTGAGGCGGGCGAGGGGCGCGGTGCAGGTCTTGCTGACGACGCCGGCGAAGCCCCCGGCGGCGAGGTGAGCGGCGGTGCCGATGTGGCGCTGCTGCTGCTCCTGGCGGGGGGAGGCCGAGACGGCGCCGCGGCCGTCGAGGCCCACGCCTCCCACCCGCGCCTCCGTCTGCATCGGCGGGTTCGGCGGGGAGGGTGGGTGGGACGGTGGGGATTGCGGCTAGGGTTGGGTCGCTCGCGGGGGCGGTGCGGTGTGGATGGCGGACGGACGCGTGCGTGCGTGCGTCCGCGCTCGGAGTTCGAAAGCGGCGACGGTGCGTGCGTGCTGCGTAGCCCGCTCCGCCTCCTCACGTTTATTGTTTTTTTTAGTACTCCAGCTAGGCGCTAGCCATAGTTTTTCCTTGTGAGACTTTCTTTTGTTTCTTGGGGCCGGGGCCAGGGCTCTTTCTTTTCCTTATACTAGTAAATATGCACGTGCAACGCACGTTAATATTTAGGCAATATATTAATTGCATGTAGATATTAGGTATGCTATTATTTATGTGTTAATTTTGTGATTAGTGCAATATTTGGTAAGATATTAATTGCACGTTAAACACGTTGAACGCTCGCCATTGAAGCAATCTAGGTCATTGGATTGACTTAGTTTGATGGCCGAGATCAATTGGATCTGGCCCTTTGGGCCTTTTTATATTGGTATAGATATTTTAGCGTCCGGGTATTTTTTTAACAGACGCAAGCGCTCATAGGCGCCTCGTAGTCGAATAGGAACGTCTCCTTCCATTGCCGGAAAATCAGAAACAAATTCAGGATAAATACGAGCACCAGGACATAAACCCTAGTGGACTGATGATACCACTATCCTCCTAAGACCCTAGTGGACTGATGACCGCTATCCTCCTAAGAGCATCTCCAGCCGTTCGGCCGCCCAGGGTGTCGGGGGATGAACCCCGGGCAAGCAACGGAACACGGATCCTTTTCAAAAAATAACGGGGCCGACGTCGCCCCTCAAGCCGGCACGCGCTTGGCCGGGTCGCTCGACCCAGTCAGGCCCCGCGACCCGGCCGAACTCTCCGACCCTGAAAGTGCGTTATATCGACTAAGGGGGGGGGTGAATAGGCGATTTTTATGAATTCTTCACTGAGGAATTTTCTGGTGAGGAAATTCCTAAATGAATAACTACTTGCTGCGGAATAAGTACTCAGAAAGGAACATAACAGAGCACATGCACAGTTATTGTCGGAGTAATGGGCCACGAGTAGGCTAACCCGAGCCCCAGAACCTTTCAAGACATTGGGATCAGTAGCGCCGCTTAGGCCGAGTCCCAGGGACGACTCCAAGATATGCCGAGTCCCAGGGACGACTCCAAGGTATGCCAAGTCCGAGACGACGACTCCAAGGTATGCCAAGTCCCAGACGGCGACTCCAAGGTAAGCCGAGTCCCAGACGGCGACTCCAAGATAAGACGAGTCCCAGGCGGCGACTCCAAGATAAGCCGAGTCCCAGACGGCGACTCCAAGATAAGCCGACTCATGGCCGGCGACTTCCAGAGAGGCCGGCCATGGAGAGTCTGATGATGTTATGTACCTAGTGTAGGGTCATGGACCTATCCAGGATACCATGCCCAAGGACATCCTTAGACGAAGCTACCTTCCAGTCGACCAAGAGAGGCTCCACTCGACTACCTAGAAGACACTCGACCATGAAGACTCACTCGACCATCAGAAGTTCAGGATCTACTCTGCATCCAAACGGTCTGTAATTAAGTAGTCTTAATGGTCATGATGGCACTTTATGTAGAGCGTTACCAGTAACGCCAGACCTTAATGTACTTTAACCCTCTGCTAACGTGGGCTGGCTGGGATCTTGGCGTCCTCTATATAAGCCACCCCCTCCACTGGTAGAAGGGTTCGCACCCCTGTAACTCATATACCCATAAATCAGTCGACCGCCTCCGGGCTCCGAGACGTCGGGCTGTTACTTCCTCCGAGAAGGGCCTGAACTCGCTAAACACTCGTGTGTACAACTACTCCATAGCTAGGATCTTGCCTCTCCATACCTACCCCCCATTCTACTGTCAGACTTAGAACCATGACAGTTGGCGCCCACCATGGGGCAGGTGTCTTAGCGACTTTTTTGGAGAAGTTGCAATTTGTCCGATCGCCTTCATCATGGTTGCCGGCAGAGCTCTGGTCGAGGGCCACGAGATCCGTCTCGGTGCGCTCACTTTCATCGCCGACGACTCCGCTTGGCTCCAGGAGGCACCACTCGACATCGACGCGCTCCCCGTCCGCGGGGCGACGCACTTTCGGGCGTGTGTCCGCGGCATCTTGCTGCGGCAGCCGTCGACCCCATACCGGTCGACTCCTGCGCCGTCCTCCCTCCCTGTCTCCCGCCAGCGCAAGCGCTCCGGTCGATCGAGGCTCCAGCGATGGGTGAGACACGCAGTGGCTCGCCAATCGGCCACCACCCAAGTCGCGGCGATTGAGCCCGACGAATCTCTCTACGGCCTGTTCGACTGGCTCCGTAGAGACTGCGTCCGAGTGCGATAGCAGTGATCCAGCGGCGGAGGTCCTGATGGTCAACGGGCCCCGTAGTCCTCCCGGTTTCCCCCGCGGCGACGGGATGGACGACGAGGACGACCCCGCTCAAGCCCATGAAGAGTACCAACCCGAGCCGCTCACTTCCCAGCAGAGGGAAGGACTTCGCCGCCGGAACATGGATGCCCTGCATACTCCCATTGCAGGAGAAACACCTGAGGCTCGTGCCCTGGAAGAGGCGCGTTTAGCCAACCTGGCTGAACGCACTCGACTGGAGAACCTCCAGCGAGCACTCGACGAGCGTGCGCGTCAACGAGTGACCAACTCCAACTGACGTCAGCTCTTTCCGCAACAAACTCAGGTATATCGAACCCCAATTCAGAATTTGGCAGCTGCAGCCCGCATAGCGGAGTCAATTCAGCCCTCTCAGTCAGAGGCTGGAAGAGGCTTGATGCAGATCAGAGATTTACTCCGGGCGGCAGGAGATCAGAATTCAGCTGTGTCACAGTCGCGCAACAGGATTCACAGTCGATCCGTCGCTGCGAATACTGTTCAGTCGGCTCACAGTCCAAGGTCGCCTCTGAGGCGCATGGGACGTGAAGGCCGGCGGGACCACTATGATGATCGATTGGATCGTGATGACAGGCGTCGAGTGCCCACTCCTCCTCCGAGAAGTGAGTCTAAGGCCCATCGGCAGCAAGATGACAGACGCCAGCTCAGTGTTGGGCGGAGAGCTCTAGTTGACCCCAGAGAGCCAGGCTTTGACGCGAGATCCATCATCGTGCAAGGTTTGGTCGACCGAAACAGAGCTCATAGAGGTGGTCATGACAGAGATGTGCCCACAAGCAGCCGAGTCCACGTTTCAGGTCCAGAATGTTTTAGCAGAGCGATCAGAGCCACAGTGATACCCCCAACTTCAGGTTGGCGACTGGAGTGAGTAAGTTCACCGGAGAGTCTAAGCCTGAAACTTGGCTCGAAGACTAGCGAGTGGCTGTTCAGATTGGTGGCGGTAATGATGAGGTGGCCATGAAACATTTGCCACTTATGCTAGAGGGTTCGGCCAGGGCGTGGTTGAATCAGTTAGCTCCCAGCAGCATTTACACCTGGGAAGATCTTTCCCGAGTGTTCGTCAGGACGTTTGAGGGAACTTGCAAGCGACCTGCCGGATTGACTGAGCTACAAGTTTGTGTACAAAAGTCGAGTGAAACACTGAGGGATTACATCCAGAGGTGGATCACTTTGCATCATACTGTTGAGAATGTGTCAGACCATCAAGCGGTTTGCGCCTTCAAGGATGGCGTCAAGAACAGAGAGTTGAGCCTGAAGTTTGGTCGAACTGGAGATATGACCCTGGGTCGGATGATGGAAATAGCCACCAAGTACACCAACGGCGAAGAAGAGGACCGACTCCGGAGCGGCAAGTACAAGCCGAGTCAGTCGGATAAAGGAAACTCCAGTCGGAAGCAAAAGCGAAAGGCCGAGCCAGCAGCTCCTGGAGAGGCTCTGGCCGTGACACAGGGCAAATTCAAAGGGAAGCCCAATGGATCTTGGAACCCCAAGAAGGTAAAAGATAAGGAAGGTAATGATGTGATGGATCTGCCGTGTCATATCCACACGAAGAAAGACGAAGAGGGTAACTTCATCTACCCAAAGCATACCACTCGCCAGTGTCGGCTCTTAATCCAGCAGTTTCGAGGGAAACAACCGAAAGACAAAGAGAAGGAGTCGGACAAGGCTGAGGACAAGGAGGACAGTGATGGAGAGTACCCTCATGTCAACTCCACTCTGATGATTTTTGCTGATGTAGAGAGCAAAATTCGACTGAAAGTGATCAACCGTGAGGTCAATATGGTCGCCCCGGTGACACCAAACTATTTGAGATGGTCGCAAACTCCCATTACTTTCGACCAGTCTGACCATCCTACTCGTATTGCCACCCCTGGGAGGCAAGCGCTGGTGGTCGACCCGGTCGTCGAAGGCACTTGACTGACGAAGGTATTGATGGATGGCGGCAGCGGGTTGAATATACTGTATGCAGAGACGCTCAAGGGAATGGGCATTCCGATGTCCAGGCTCAGTTCCAGCAACATGAGTTTTCACGGAGTCATCCCAGGAAAGAAGGCTGAGTCACTCAGCCAAATAGCTCTGGATGTGGTGTTCGGCGACTCGAAGCATTTCCGCAAAGAGAAGCTGACATTTGAAGTCGTGGATTTCCAGAGCGCCTACCACGCTATCTTGGGAAGACCAGTCTACGCCCGCTTCATGGCTCGACCATGTTACGTGTACCTCAAGTTAAAGATGCTTGGCCCCAAAGGCGTGATCACCGTCACTGGCAACCGGAAGAAAGCAGAAGAGTGTTTCCAGAAAGGCTCAAAGATTGCAGATGACCAGATAACAGTGGTAGAGCTAGAGGGATACAAGAAGAATGCAGATCCGAGTGATTTACTGCGGGCCAAGAAGCCCGCCACAGAGTCAGCATTTTAGTCGTCCGGTGAGACGAAGCCAGTTCACATCCACCCGACTGACCCTAATGCAGCTCCAACCCATATTTCTACAACACTCAACTCTAAATAGGAAGAAGCGCTCATCCAGTTCCTCCGTGAGAACTGGGACATCTTCGCATGGAAGCCAACTGACATGCCGGGTGTTCCCAGGGGACTGGCTGAGCATCGCCTTAGAGTCGATTCAAAAGCAAAACCTGTTAAGGAACATCTTCGACGGTCTGCCGTTCAGAAGAAAAAAGCCATTGGCGAAGAGGTGGCTCGACTCCTTGCAGCAAAGTTCATCTGAGAGATATACCACTCTGAGTGGCTCGCCAATGTCGTCATGGTTCCCAAAAAGGACAATTCCCTTCGTATGTGCATTGATTTCAAACATATCAATCGGGCCTGCCCGAAAGATCATTTTCCTCTCCCTCGCATCGACCAAATTGTCGACTCGGCCGCAGGGTGCGAGAGATTGTCTTTTCTAGACGCTTATTCCGGGTATCATCAGATCCGTCTGTATGAGCCCGACGAAATCAAAACAGCTTTCATCACTCCATTCGGGTGCTTCTGCTATATCACCATGCCATTCGGCCTCAAGAATGCTGGAGCCACGTTCATGAGAATGATTCAAAAGTGTTTACTCACTCAAATCAGTCGGAATGTGGAAGCATACATGGATGATATCGTGATCAAGTCGCGAAAGGGTTCCGACCTGTTGACTGACTTAGCTGAAACATTTGCCAATCTCAGGAGGTATGATATCAAGCTCAATCCTTCAAAGTGCACATTCGGAGTACCTGGCGGAAAGTTACTCGGTTTTCTCGTTTCCGAACGAGGAATCGATGCTAACCCAGAAAAAGTTGGCACCATACTCCGAATGAAACGCCCTGTGCGTGTGCACGATGTCCAGAAGCTTACTGGATGCTTGGCCGCATTAAGTTGATTCATCTCTCGCCTCGGTGAAAAGGCGTTGCCTCTTTACCGACTGATGAAGAAGGCAGACAAGTTCGAGTGGACTCCAGAAGCCGATGCAGCGTTTGCCGAGTTAAAAACTCTGCTCTCCACCCAGCCGGTGCTTGCTGCTCCAATCAGCAAAGAGCCTCTGTTGCTTTATATTGCAGCCACAGGACAAGTCGTCAGTACAGTACTTACGGTCGAGCAGGAAGAAGAAGGGAAAGCCTTCAAAGTTCAGCGCCCAGTGTATTATCTCTCTGAAGTTTTAACCCCATCGAAGCAAAGATATCCTCATTATCAGAAGCTCGTATATGGGATCTACATGACCATGAAGAAGGTTGCTCATTATTTCTCTGATCATGACATTAAAGTCGTCAGCGACGCACCATTGTCAAAAATTCTGCACAACAGAGATGCAACTGGTCGAGTGGCTAAATGGGCGATTGAACTCCTTCCCCTTGATATCAAATTCGAGGCAAAGAAAGCCATTAAGTCCCAGGCTATAGCAGATTTCCTTGCCGAGTGGATTGAGCAACAACAGCCTGTCACATCCCTAGCTTCTGGTGCTGCCTAGTGTTTGCATCATGTTTAAATTTTTGAACTTGAACTGGGGAAATTTGGAAGCCTCAAAACCATAAATAAAAGAAGGGAAAAAACCCTAAAATCTCATTCATTGTTCCAAAATGCTCTTCTTAAATGTTTGATAATTTTGGCAAAGGGTTTTGGTCCCAACCAAAATATTGAACATTTTTAAGGACTTAATCTTGGGACTTTGAATTTAAATCATTAGTTATTTGAATTTGAATTATATTCATATAATTAGAATATAATTTCAAATACCCCTGAAATATTTTATGAGCTTTTGGAAAAGTCCATCTAGCAACATAAATTATTCAGAGGATATTTGGCACTGTTTTGGATTTGTTAAATTAAAAAAAACAGTGGCAAAGTATAAAAAACAGAAACAGAAAAACAATAAAAGAACAGAAACTCACCTATAACTTACCTGGCGCTCACCGAAGCCCACCTGGACGGCCCAACACTTCCGGCCCAGCCCATCTCCACTCCCCCCCTGTCGCCTTCCTCCTCGCGCCAGTAGGCACAGGCGCGTGGCCGACGCACGCAGGCGCACGCCCTGGCCACCTCCTGCTTGCCGCTCCACCTCGACACCCTGGACGCCTCCATGCGTGCCACGCCACCCCCCTGGAACTCTCTCACTCTCTCCCGAACTCTTCCCCCTCCTCTGCTTCCTCTCTCTCACTCGCCCGAACGCAGCCGTCGCCGCCGACGAGCTCCCCCACAGCCACAGCCACCCCCTCGCTCCCTCTCCGCATCCCTGAGCTCCGTCCCGACCCCGTGGAGCTACACACACGACACACGCGACCCCGGGAGGCCAGCAACATCGCCATCGCCGTCGTCTTCCACCTCGGGCTCCGGCCACCATCGTCGTCGATCCGCCGCACGCAGGACGTCCCCGAGCCCGCTAACCATCCCTACGGCACCGCTGTGAGCTCTGCCACCGTTTCCCCCTCTTCCCCTCTTCGTTTGATTGCCGTAGCCGTCGCCCCCTTGATGACCGACAAGCGCCGCCGCCAAAGCTCGCCGGCGATGACGCTCCGGTGACCATTCGGTCCCGGGCATGCGTCCAACGTTCTCGCCGCACCGCGTAGACACCGTAGGTGTTAACCCCGCATCACCAAGGCCGCTGTGGCCTCGACCTCGAGCTCGCCCGAGCTCCGGCCGCCGCTTCTGTGCTCGCCGCCGTCATCTCCGGCGACTCCGAGGCCTTCCGATCGCTCAGCTAGACGCGGTCGAGCGCGGGCTACCCCCTGGTGGCCTTCGCGCATCCATCCGACGCCCGCAGCTCAAGCCCGGCGAGTTGCCGCCGCAGTTTAGGTCGTCGCCGGCGAAACTCCGGCGGGAGCTGACGTGGCTCCGTCATTAGGAGCTAACCCATCTAGTTAAACAACCTAGAGCCACTGACAGTGGGCCCCACCCTTGGTCAAACCCCAGTCAGCGCTGGGTTTGACCGGGATTAGTTCCTGTGTCACTGATGTGTGGACCCCGCACGTCAGGTTTGACCTGGACCTGGCCGTTGACTCACTGACATCATGCTGGCGTCAGGCTGACGCAATTATTTCTCTCTGGATTTAAAATAATTCAGAAAATCCAGAAAATATCCCAAACTTCAAAAAAATCATAGAAATTCAACCGTAACTCCAAATTAAATAAATTATATATGAAAAATTATCAGAAAAATCCAATCTATCCATCTGTACCATTTTCATGCATGTTAGAACAACTTATAGCTGCTGTTTAGCACAATTCAATTAAATGACATTTAAATAACCACATGTGGAGTTTGAATTTGAATCTTGGATTCAAACCAACTTCATTTAATCTGGTTTAGTTGCATCAGCACAAATCACATCATATTGCCATGTCACATTCATGCATCATATTGTCGCATTGCATCGATTGTGTTCTTCCTTGTTTGCCGGTAATTGTCCCCTCTCGATAGACGTGTACCGGCGATGTGATCGATGACACCGATGAAGAGCTATATTATCTTCAGAAGTGCCAGGCAAGCAAAACCCCCTTGTTCATTCCGATACAATCCCACTCTCTCGCTCCTGCTCTCTTTTACTGCATTAGGACAACACCGATTCAACTGTTACATGCTGCGGTAGTTGAACCCCTTTATCCTCTGCATGACCTGTCATTGCCACAGTAAATAGATGAAACCCACTAGCATGAGTAGGAGTTGTTTGAGCCCTGATGTGCCTACTCATTCATGCTTGTTTGTCATGCCTGCTACTGCTTAGAGTTGTGTCAGGTCTGATTCATCGGGGATGAATCAGAGGTGTGTGAACATGTCCTACCGTTGAGAGCTAAGTGTGTGAACACGTTTTGGTAAAGGTAGCGGTGAGAGGCCATGTAGGAGTACATGGTGGGTTGTCTCATTGCAGCCGTCCTCAGGAACTGAGTTCTGTGTTTGTGATCCATGATTCAGCTACTACCATACATTGGGCCCTGAAATATGACCCCGCTCGACTTCTTATTCACCCAAGTCCTCTGTCCAGGAGTTGCAAGTAGTTTCTGGTGTTTGTAGTATGCTGGAGGCCGTGCACAGCGCTGACCGGAGGGGTGGGCTGTGATGCGGTAGGCACGTGGCCGGGTATACCGGGCGCCCGTTTGGTGTCACGGAACCCTGTTCACATCGTTTGGGGCTGTGAGCGAAACTCCGGCCGGATCTCCTCATGGATGGAACCCGAATAGGCGATAAACCTGGACTAGAGACTTGAGTGTTTAGGTAGGTCGTGGTCTACACCCACATCGGCTTTCGCTTGAAGTCTGCCGAGCACATGTCGTGTGCAGACGCTAAGTGGTGGAAACATGTATGAAGAAGTACACCCCTGCAGGGTTAACATCATCTATTCGAATAGCCGTGTCCGCGGTAAAGGACTTCTGGGTTGCTTATATCAGTTCATAGACAAGTGAAAGTGGATACCCTAAAATACGCAAGATAAGCGTGAGTGCTATGGATGGCGTTCTCGTAGGGAGACGGGAGCGGATCCATAGTGGTGTATTGATATGGTGAATATGTGGACTCGTGTGCGCCACCTCAAAAGAGTTACTTGCAGTCGTAGTTTAGGATAGCCACCGAGTCAAAGCTGGCTTGCTGCCGTTAAACCCCACCATCCCCTTTGTTGATAATGATGCATATGTAGTTAGTTCTGATGTAAGTCTTGCTGGGTACATTTGTACTCATGTTTGCCTATTTTATGTTTTTGCAGAGAGACTTCGGTCTCGCTAGTAGTTCCGCGTGGACTTCGACGTTTAGCTTGTTACCTCAGCTACGATCTTGTGCCTCGGCAGGATCTGGTAGATAGTCAGGCTTCTCAGTCTTTTTCATTTATAAATGTCTGTACTCAGACATGATGGCTTCCGCATGTGCTTGGCTTGTATGCTCTGATTGTTGGGTCATGAGACCCATGTTTGTAATATCTCGCTCCTCGGAGCCTATTGAATAAATATCTGATTGTAGAGTCATGTTGTGATGCCATGTTGTATTTGCACATATCGAGCATATTGTGTGTATATATGTTATTGAAATGCTTGGTATGTGTGGGATCTGACAACCTAGTTGTTTATCCTTGGTAGCCTCTCTTACCGGGAAATGTCTCCTAGTGTTTCCACTGAGCCATGGTAGCTTGCTACTGCTCCGGAACACTTAGGCTGGCCGGCATGTGTCCTTCTTCGTTCCTGTGTCTGTCCCTTCGGGGAAATGTCACGCGATGAATACCGGAGTCCTGTTAGCCCGCTACAGCCCGGTTCACCGGAGTCCTGCTAGCCCAGTGCTACAGCCTGGATTCACTCGCTGATGACCGACACGTTCGATGCTGGGTCATGGATGCCTGTTCCTGTAAGTTTGTGCCACTTTGGGTTTACGACTAGCCATGTCAGCCCGAACTCCTTATCATATGGATGCTAGCGACACTGTCATATACATGTGCCAAAAGGCGCAAACGGTCCCGGGCAAAGGTAAGGCGACACTCGTGGGAATACCGTGCGTGAGGCCGCAACGTGATATGAGGTGTTACATGCTAGATCGATGTGGCATTGAGTCGGGGTCCTGACAGCGTTGGTATCAGAGCTTGACTGCCTGTAGGATTACCAAGCCAAACTGGTCGAAGTTGAGTCTAGAAATTCTTTAGTTATATAAGGGAATTGATTGTGGGATGGAACGTAAGGCTCTTTTTACTCCTTATACCTCATGCCCTTCTGATCTGAGTCATCTTATCTTTCCTACGGGGATTAAGAACTAGGCTATCTCTTCTTTCTATCAGGATCACGTGTTACTAATCCGTAGACTTATAAGATTGTTGGATTTAAGCTTGAGTTTAGTTCCTACGACTTCTGTATGTTAACTGTTGATCTCGAAACCTTGATATTGTGCTTCTGAGTGGTTATGCCACCATTTTTGTGAATGTCTCAAATCTTTTCTGAGCATTTACAGCCGTTATGCTGTCCGAGTCATCCCAGGTTTCTAAATAGTCTGATGCATTTGCAAATCCTTTCTTTCCGTTCCCGATGTCCTTTATGGTCAGAATAAGCACACTAACCAGTGCGTTGAGGTAATTTATTGCCTTGACATATATGTTGGAGCTATTATTATGACCCTAGGTGTTTTAGGGAGTCACCTAGTAATCTAGCAATGTTTTGTGTTCCCAGTGTGAAGATTCTGGCCATCATTCTCGAAAGCATCTCGTGGTGCTACTTAGTAGTAGGCATTCTACTCCTGGGTTCTGAACCCGCGATTCACTCTACTTACTTCATGTTGATAGTGTTTGCTAGTTCCTTTAGGATATTAGTAACTTTTGCATTAGTCCTCGAGGTCCATGGTATTTTCCTTCTTCCAAATACTATGAACCATTCTGGCAGATGTTTATTGGATCAATAGATCACAATTAGAGTACTCTTGAGGAGTTCTCCATTCATAAATTGTGACTCTGCCAGTCCTACCTCTCTGCATGGCTTATCCGGAAGAAACATGTTGAACTTGGTTCAACATACTAATCTATGCATCCATAACTCAGAAAATTATATGTTCTTTGAGTTGTCCCTCTTAGTTGTATTCTGACCCCTGTCTATCATTTGATAGTCAAGAGTATGCGTGCATTCGTTCATCGATACCTATTACTCTTGTGGTCCGTCAAGCCATTCTATTCCGGAGTGACTAGGAGAAACAAACTCCAGTACCTCATCCATATCCAGGGTTGGGTCTTAGCAGTTGTGCTCCGCAGATCAAAATACTAATCCAGTTTTTGTTCTGTTCCACCCTGGAGTGTTACCATCTTTATATTAAGATTATCATGGGAATTGCACACCATCCTATGAATTCTTAGTGCAGTGATACTTCTCTCCATCATTATTCATTTCTCGGTTCCCGTGTTGTTATAACCGGATTGTCGACAAGTGAATCGTGATGTGTGAAATCAATACTCCTAGCAACCTTGTTGCTTGGTAGTTAAATGGACAATAACCTCATTCTTAACGTGTTGGTTCTTGAATCATCATTCTAAGATTGAACGTGCTACCTTGTCCATCTTCCTGGTGCACATTTTGATTAATGAGTTAGGATTTTGTCAAGTCCTCGCTCATTTGATCATATCGTCTTGCCCTGAAAAGCAATATTGTTCTCGATCTTAGTAACATATCGGTGGTTCATGATTTTCTGAATATCTTCTCGAAAGTATCACCAGGTTGTCACCTGACTGTTATGTTGAGCTCTTGATCAAGTTGGTTTATCCTGTAAACCACCCTTTCTCCAAGAATCCGTGTTGGATACCCCTGAGCTAGTTGGTTAAGCTATGCATCAACTTGGAGAGTTGGAAGATAAAAGGTTGTCTGACTTAGTTCATGTTAAGGGATATCTTTTGTTTGTGTGTGTGTGTGTGTTGAAGAAAGATGATATCTTCATCAATTGGTCCTTGTGAACAATTGTTGGATCTATTATCTTACCCAAACCTTTGATTTAAGTATGGGCTATCATCAAATCAAATCAGAACCAACGATATTCGTAATGTTGTCTTACTCGTGGTTTTTCCTCGAGCATACACCATTATATCCTTTGGTCTGACCAATGCTACCACCGTGTTCACATGATGGCGGAAGTCCAGTGATATGGAAATTCCGATGAGTTACTGTTGAGCCCATCAGCAGCATTTTGTCTCCCCCATGATTCATGTTGAACATTAACCTAGTGTTGGAAACTTTTATAGGCATTTTCTTCATGCCCCGTTCATGAAGTATATGCTGGATGAAAGAAGTGACTTCCTTTGATTCACGTGCATTTGATGTAAGTTGCCGCCGTGGGTTCGAGAAAGTTAGTTTTGCTTCCTCTAGAATCGTCCCAAGTCAGTCATGCATGTGCAAAGTATACTGTGGTTTGGTAGATTAATTACCTCCACTCCATATGTATTCCGTAGCACACCAAGCCACTGATTGATTTGTTCAAGGAAAAGGAGTTGATGTGCTAATCCTAGGTCATGCACAAGACTTCGACATCCTCGATGATGGTTCCCAACCTAAACTCGGTAGTGTTTTATTATAAGACTACTACGTGGTCATGCTTGTCTGGGACAGCGTGTTCACATGTATGCAGCAGAACCAGCTCATGTTTTGGAGCTTACTATCCTAGTTCATTTCCCTAGAATCTCACAACGTCATCTCATCGATTTGTGTTGCAAACTTTCATTTCTCCTTCTAGACTTGATGAGGCTGGAATATTATGTTACCAACCAGATCTGAATCTCAGGCAGATATGATGGTTGGAACCTTTCCAAGATCTATGATGTAGGTCCGGACAAGGTTGATGTTCTGGCCGACACACCTAGCCGGAAGATCTATCATTGTAGTATCTTGATTGAGCAAATCAACCATCTTCTCCATGAGGATTTCGAGTGACTTATTAGAAGTTGTTCCTTATGGATCCCTTGTTCCCCGAAGCCAGACCTTTACTTGATGTTCCAGATACAGACTGGTATTGGGTTAAGCTGGTACATCAAGGAGAACATTAGAAGCGGAGTGCTAAATGTCTCTCGGTCGATCATCCAGATTTTGTCCCCTTGGCCCCGCCAAGGTGAAATCTAAGAAGGTGTTATCTTCCTTTGCATCGGCATCTTCCACCGGTATTCATCATGGTAGTAAGTTGTGTTGCCAGAATCCTTGACACGGATATTGGTAAAACCTTGATGATTATGGAAATGCTCAAGTTCTTGAGAGCACGCACAAGTGTTAGGTGTTACCATCGGCACTAACTAGGTTTGCTCTCAACTTCCTCGGTTATGCTATAACTTCTCAAACAGTGGATTCACTCTCTATTGTTGGGTTCTTCCCCGGTTACCAGAATCATTCCCAGTATTTGCATTTTGTTCCCAGCTTGCACCGCCAATGTGCCATTCTACCATGGGTCTCTTCCATTTCCGGTGGTAAGAAAATTCATCCATTAGCTGTCTTCAACAAGGTAATCCACATCATCCAAGTCCGAGTATGCCATCCTACCGACCCCCGCCAATCGATTGCTGTGATTTGCCTTAGGGTGATATAGAGAGTCTCAATGATCTCTATATCAAAGGTAATTCTTTTTGCCACTTAAGGTAATAATCTACGAATCACCCTCCTCCAGGATGTCCCGCTGTGGCATCATGGAAACTCAACTCCTCGCTACGTTGACAATCGTTTACCACCTTTTTAAGTGTGGAATTGTTGTCCACCTAGTGAACCTTCCTCATCCGTTTCTTTCCACCCCTCTTGATGTGTATCTCGTGTCTCAACCCGAGAGATGGTTCTATGTCTCATTCCGTGAGTTGTTCGACCTTCGAGAAGTTCGATCCTTCTAGAGTTTTCTTTCCCCTCTCGTTGTCATGTCGGTTGGCATTCTCGGAGCAAGACATCAAGACAATGATGGTGATCGAATCAATGTTCTTATGAAGGGCAACCTGGATCGTGAAGATTGTGTTAGGTTGCGTTCCCCTTCGTCTTACCCTACACTTGAATCTCGGGTCGAGATTCTTGTTTAGTGGGGGTGAGTTGTCACATCCCTAGCTTCTGGTGCTGCCTAGTGTTTGCATCATGTTTAAATTTTTGAACTTGAACTGGGGAAATTTGGAAGCCTCAAAACCCTAAATAAAAGAAGGGCAAAAACCCTAAAATCTCATTCATTGTTCCAAAATGCTCTTCTTAAATGTTTTATAATTTTGGCAAAGGGTTCTGGTCCCAACCAAAATATTGAACATTTTTAAGGACTTAATCTTGGGACTTTGAATTTAAATCATTAGTTATTTGAATTTGAATTATATTCATATAATTAGAATATAATTTCAAATACCCCTGAAATATTTTATGAGCTTTTGGAAAAGTCCATCTAGCAACATAAATTATTCAGAGGATATTTGGCACTGTTTTGGATTTGTTAAATTTGAAAAAAAACCAGTGGCAAAGTATAAAAAACAGAAACAGAAAAACAATAAAAGAACAGAAACTCACCTGTAACTTACCTGGCGCTCACCGAAGCCCACCTGGACGGCCCAACACTTCCGGCCCAGCCCATCTCCACTCCCCCCCTGTCGCCTTCCTCCTCGCGCCAGTAGGCACAGGCGCGTGGCCGACGCACGCCGGCGCACGCCCCGGCAACCTCCTGCTTGCCGCTCCACCTCGACACCCTGGACACCTCCATGCGTGCCACGCCACCCCCTGGAACTCTCTCACTCTCTCCCGAACTCTTCCCCCTCCTCTGCTTCCTCTCTCTCACTCGCCCGAACGCAGCCGTCGCCGCCGACGAGCTCCCCCATGGCCACAGCCACCCACTCGCTCCCTCTCCGCATCCCTGAGCTCCGTCCCGACCCCGTGGAGCTACACACACGACGCACGCGACCCCGGGAGGCCAGCAACGTCGCCATCACCATCGTCTTCCACCTCGGGCTCCGGCCACCATCGTCGTCGATCCGCCGCACGTAGGACGTCCCCGAGCCCACTAACCATCCCTACGGCACCGCTGTGAGCTCCGCCACCGTTTCCCCCTCTTCCCCTCTTCGTTTGATTGCCGTAGCCGTCGCCCCCTTGATGACCGACAAGCGCCGCCGCCAAAGCTCACCGGCGATGACGCTCCGGTGACCATTCGGTCCCGGGCATGCGTCCAACGTTCTCGCCGCACCACGTAGACACCGTAGGTGTTAACCCCGCATCACCAAGGCCGCTGTGGCCTCGACCTCGAGCTCGCCCGAGCTCCGGCCGCCGCTTCTGTGCTCGCCGCCGTCATCTCCGGCGACTCCGAGGCCTTCCGATCGCTCAGCTAGACGCGGTCGAGCGCGGGCTACCCCCTGGTGGCCTTCGCACATCCATCCGACGCCCGCAGCTCAAGCCCGGCGAGTTGCCTCCGCAGTTTAGGTCGTCGCCGACGAAACTCCGGCGGGAGCTGACGTGGCTCCGTCATTAGGAGCTAACCCATCTAGTTAAACAACCTACAACCACTGACAGTGGGCCCCACCCCTGGTCAAACCCCAGTCAGCGCTGGGTTTGACCGGGATTAGTTCCTGTGTCACTGACGTGTGGACCCCGCACGTCAGGTTTGACCTGGACCTGGCCGTTGACTCGCTGACATCATGCTGGCGTCAGGCTGACACAGTTATTTCTTTCTGGATTTAAAATAATTCAGAAAATCCAGAAAATATCCCAAACTTCAAAAAAATCATAGAAATTCAACCGTAACTCCAAATTAAATAAATTATATATGAAAAATTATCAGAAAAATCCAATCTATCCATCTGTACCATTTTCATGCATGTTAGAACAACTTATAGCTGCTGTTTAGCACAATTCAATTAAATGGCATTTAAATAACCACATGTGGAGTTTGAATTTGAATCTTGGATTCAAACCAACTTCATTTAATCTGGTTTAGTTGCATCAGCACAAATCACATCATATTGCCATGTCACATTCATGCATCATATTGTCGCATTGCATTGATTGTGTTCTTCCTTGTTTGCTGGTAATTGTCCCCTCTCGATAGACGTGTACCGGCGATGTGATCGATAACACCGATGAAGAGCTATATTATCTTCAGAAGTGCCAGGCAAGCAAAACCCCCTTGTTCATTCCGATACAATCCCACTCTCTCGCTCCTGCTCTCTTTTACTGCATTAGGACAACACCGATTCAACTGTTCCATGCTGCGGTAGTTGAACCCCTTTATCCTCTGCATGACCTGTCATTGCCACAGTAAATAGATGAAACCCACCAGCATGAGTAGGAGTTGTTTGAGCCCTGATGTGCCTACTCATTCATGCTTGTTTGTCATGCCTGCTACTGCTTAGAGTTGAGTCAGGTTTGCTTCATCGGGGATGAATCAGAGGTGTGTGAACATGTCCTACCGTTGAGAGCTAAGTGTGTGAACACGTTTTGGTAAAGGTAGCGGTGAGAGGCCATGTAGGAGTACATGGTGGGTTGTCTCATTGCAGCCGTCCTCAGGAACTGAGTTCTGTGTTTGTGATCCATGATTCAGCTACTACCATACATTGGGCCCTGAAATATGACCCCGCTCGACTTCTTATTCACCCAAGTCCTCTGTCCAGGAGTTGCAAGTAGTTTCTGGTGTTTGTAGTATGCTGGAGGCCGTGCACAGCGCTGACCAGAGGGGTGGGCTGTGATGCGGTAGGCACGTGGCCGGGTATACCGGGCGCCCGTTTGGTGTCACGGAACCCTGTTCACATCGTTTGGGGCTGTGAGCGAAACTCCGGCCGGATCTCCTCATGGATGGAACCCGAATAGGCGATAAACCTGGACTAGAGACTTGAGTTTTTAGGTAGGTCGTGGTCTACACCCACGTCGGCTTTCACTTGAAGTCTGCCGAGCACATGTCGTGTGCAGACGCTAAGTGGTGGAAACATGTATGAAGAAGTACACCCCTGCAGGGTTAACATCATCTATTCGAATAGCCGTGTCCGCGGTAAAGGACTTCTGGGTTGCTTATATCAGTTCATAGACAAGTGAAAGTGGATACCCTAAAATACGCAAGATAAGCGTGAGTGCTATGGATGGCGTTCTCGTAGGGAGACGGGAGCGGATCCATAGTGGTGTATTGATATGGTGAATATGTGGACTCGTGTGCGCCACCTCAAAAGAGTTACTTGCAGTGGTAGTTTAGGATAGCCACCGAGTCAAAGCTGGCTTGCTGCCGTTAAACCCCACCATCCCCTTTGTTGATAATGATGCATATGTAGTTAGTTCTGATGTAAGTCTTGCTGGGTACATTTGTACTCATGTTTGCCTATTTTATGTTTTTGCAGAGAGACTTCGGTCTCGCTAGTAGTTCCGCGTGGACTTCGACGTTTAGCTTGTTACCTCAGCTACGATCTTGTGCCTCGGCAGGATCTGGTAGATAGTCAGGCTTCTCAGCCTTTTTCATTTATAAATGTCTGTACTCAGACATGATGGCTTCCGCATGTGCTTGGCTTGTATGCTCTGATTGTTGGGTCATGAGACCCATGTTTGTAATATCTCGCTCCTCGGAGCCTATTGAATAAATATCTGATTGTAGAGTCATGTTGTGATGCCATGTTGTATTTGCACATATCGAGCATATTGTGTGTATGTTATTGAAATGCTTGGTATGTGTGGGATCTGACAACCTAGTTGTTTATCCTTGGTAGCCTCTCTTACCGGGAAATGTTTCCTAGTGTTTCCACTGAGCCATGGTAGCTTGCTACTGCTCCGGAACACTTAGGCTGGCCGGCATGTGTCCTTCTTCGTTCCTGTGTCTGTCCCTTCGGGGAAATGTCACGCGATGAATACCGGAGTCCTGTTAGCCCGCTACAGCCCGGTTCACCGGAGTCCTGCTAGCCCAGTGCTACAGCCTGGATTCACTCGCTGATGACCGACACGTTCGATGCTGGGTCATGGATGCCTGTTCCTGTAAGTTTGTGCCACTTTGGTTTTACGACTAGCCATGTCAGCCCGGGCTCCTTATCATATGGATGCTAGCGACACTGTCATATACGTGTGCCAAAAGGCGCAAACGGTCCTGGGCAAAGGTAAGGCGACACCCGTGGGAATACCGTGCGTGAGGCCGCAAAGTGATATGAGGTGTTACATGCTAGATCGATGTGGCATTGAGTCGGGGTCCTGACACAGCCGACTCAAGTCCACTCGGAGCATTGGACAATGTTCTTTGATGGCTCTAAGATGTTAAATGGTTCTGGTGCTGGGGTTGTTTTGGTTCCCCCCCGAGGAGACAAGCTCAGATATGTGCTCCAGATCCACTTTGATTCCTCCAACAATGAAGCAGAATATGAAGCACTCTTGTATGGATTACGCATGGCCATTTCACTCAGCGTCCGTCGCCTTATGGTCTACGGCGATTTAGATTTGGTGGTCAATCAAGTGATGAAGGAGTGGGACGTTAGAAGCCCAGCCATGACTGGATACTGCAATGAAGTGAGGAAGCTCGAAAAGAAGTTCGAAGGGTTAGAGCTCCACCACATACCCCGACTGAAAAATCAAGCAGCTGACGACCTGGCGAAGATAGGATCCAAGAGAGAAGCCATCCCTAGTGGTGTGTTTTTGGAGCATATCCACACTCCGTCAGTCGTAGAAGATCCTTTTACCGATGAAGCCCCGCAGCCTAAGAGTGTCACGGACTCGACTGAGGTTGAAGTCCCAGCAGTGGTCGACCTGATCATGGAAGTTCTAGTGATCACTCCAGATTGGACAGTACCATATATCACGTATATCTTGAGGAAAGAGCTCCCGGAGGACGAAGAAGAGGCTCGACAGATCGTCCGCCGATCTAAAGCCTTTACTATGATAAAGGGACAGTTGTACAGAGCAAGCGCGACTGGAGTTGGTCAGAAATGCATAATGCCAGAGGAAGGTCGAATAATCCTTGATGACATCCACTCGGGGACCTGTGGCCATCATGCGTCCTCTCGGACCATCGTGGCCAAAGCATACCGAGCCGGGTTTTATTGGCCAAGAGCGAATGAAATGGCGAAGGAGATAGTTGACAAGTGCGAGGGGTGCCAGTTTTATTCCAATATGTCACACAAGCCCGCGTCAGCTTTGAAGACTATACCACTCGTCTGGACCTTTGCAGTGTGGGGTTTGGATATGGTCGGTCCTTTGAGAACAGGCAGAAGCGGTTTTACCCATGTGCTGGTAGCAGTCGACAAGTTCACTAAGTGGATCGAAGCTAAACCCATCAAGAACCTCGATGCAGGTACTGCCGTCAGCTTCATCAGAGAATTGATATTCAGATATGGGGTCCCGCACAGCATCATCACTGACAACGGGTCAAACTTCGACTCCGAAGAGTTTAAAGCCTTCTGCACATCCCAGGGCACGTGAGTCGACTACGCTTCAGTCGCTCACCCACAGTCGAATGGACAAGCTGAACGAGCCAACGGTTTGATCCTCAAAGGGTTGAAACCCCGTTTAATGCGTGATCTTAAGCATGCGGCTGGTGCATGGGTTGACGAACTTCCCTCAGTGCTTTGGGGCTTAAGGACCACGCCCAACCAGTCGACTGGGAGAACTCCATTCTTCTTGGTCTACGGGGCTGAAGCAGTCTTACCGAGTGACCTTCTCCATAATGCTCCCCGAGTCGAGCTCTACACTGAAGCAGAAGCAGAACAAGCGCGGCAGGATGCAGTCGACCTGTTAGAGGAAGAGAGGGAGATGGCTCTGATCAGATCGACAATTTACCAACAGGACTTGCGTCGCTTCCACGCCAAAAACGTGAAGAGTCGAGCCTTCCAGGAAGGAGATTTAGTTCTCCGAGTGGATCAGCAGAAACCACACAAGCTTGCTCCTTCTTGGGAAGGTCCCTTCATCGTCACCAAGGTTCTCCACAATGGAGCATACCGTCTTTACAATGTTGAGCATCAGATCGACGAGCCCCGAGCTTGGAACGCGGAACTTCTCTGTCCCTTTTACACCTAAGTATTCACTCAGACGAGTTGTAATAAAAGTACTCCAGTAGTTTGTTTATTAAAGACAAGAGCTTTATAATCTTCCCTGTAATCGTTATTTCTTTTGTCTACTCAAAACAATCCCCCAGTAGGTGGCTTGGCCGCGAATCCGATTTGCCCAAGTCTGTAAAAAACATCCTAACCGAGTGGTGAGCCAGTCTCCCACACGAAGGCTTAGCTGCGAAATCCGTTTCGCCTAAGATAAATAAAATCCTACCGAGTGGTAAGTCAGCCTTCCACTCGGAGGCTTAGCTGCAGTCCAAGTACTCGCCTAAGATAAATAAAATCCTATCGAGTGGTGAGCCTGTCTCCCACACGAAGGCTTAGTTGCGAAATCTGTTTCGCCTAAGATAAATAAAATCCTACCGAGTGGTAAGTCAGCCTTCCACTCGGAGGCTTAGCTGCAGTCCAAGTACTCGCCTAAGATAAATAAAATCCTACCGAGTGGTAAGCCAGCCTTCCACTCGGAGGCTTAGCTGCAGTCCAAGTACTCGCCTAAGATAAATAAAATCCTACCGAGTGGTAAGCCAGCCTTCCACTTGGAGGCTTAGCTGCAGTCCAAGTACTCGCCTAAGATCAACAAAATCCTGTCGAGTGGTAAGCCAGCCTTCCACTCGGAGGCTTAGCTGCAGCATTGCGCTCGCCTAAGTACAAATACAACGTGCACTTCGCAAGGGGGACGAGGTGCAGGTCGACTGCTACCCTCTCCTTCTGAGCTACGCCACAAGTACAACATGCGCTCTGCAAGGAAGACGAGGTGCAGGTCGACTGCTACCCTCTCCTTCTGAGCTGCGCCACCAATTCAAAATCCTACCGAGTGGAGAGCAAACCTCCCACTCGGGGGCTTAGTTGCAGCCCAGTGCTCGCCTAAGTATCTGAAATCCTACCGAGTGGAGAGCAAACCTCCCACTCGGGGGCTTAGCTGCAGCCCAGTGCTCGCCTAAGTATCTGAAATCCTACCGAGTGGAGAGCAGACCTCCCACTCGGAGGCTTAGCTGCAGCCCAGTGCTCACCTAAGTATCTGAAATCCTACCGAGTGGAGAGCAAACTGAAGGAAATATGCCCTAGAGGCAATAATAAAGTTATTATTTATTTCCTTATTTCATGATAAATGTTTATTATTCATGCTAGAATTGTATTAACCGGAAACATGATACATGTGTGAATACATAGACAAACATATAGTCACTAGTATGCCTCTACTTGACTAGCTCATTAATCAAAGATGGTTATGTTTCCTAACCATAGATATGTGTTGTCATTTGATTAATGGGATCACATCATTAGGAGAATGATGTGATTGACTTGACCCATTCCGTTAGCTTAGCACTTGATCGTTTAGTATGTTGCTATTGCTTTCTTCATGACTTATACATGTTCCTGTAACTATGAGATTATGCAACTCCCGTTTACCGGAGGAACACTTTGGGTGCTACCAAACGTCACAACGTAACTGGGTGATTATAAAGGAGTACTACAGGTGTCTCCAAAGGTACATGTTGGGTTGGCGTATTTCGAGATTAGGTTTTGTCACTCCGATTGTCGGAGAGGTATCTCTGGGCCCTCTCGGTAATGCACATCACTATAAGCCTTGCAAGCAATGTAACTAATGAGTTAGTTACGGAATGATGCATTACGGAACAAGTAAAGAGACTTGCCGGTAACGAGATTGAACTAGGTATTGGATACCGACGATCAAATCTCGGGCAAGTAACATACCGATGACAAAGGGAATAACGTATGTTGTTATGCGGTTTGACCGATAAAGATTTTTGTAGAATATGTAGGAGCCAATATGGGCATCCAGGTTCCGCTATTGGTTATTGACCAAGAATAGTTCTAGGTCATGTCTACATAGTTCTCGAACCCGTAGGGTCCGCACGCTTAAGGTTTCGATGACAGTTATATTATGAGTTTATGAATTTTGATGTACCGAAGGAGTTTGGAGTCCCGGATGAGATCGGGGACATGACGAGGAGTCTCGAAATGGTCGAGACGTAAAGATCGATATATTGGACGACTATATTCAGAGTTCGGAAAGGTTCCGAGTGATTCGGGTATTTTTCGGAGTACCGGAGAGTTACGGGAATTCGCCGGGGAGTATATGGGCCTTATTGGGCCATACGGGAATAGAGGAGAGAGGCCGAAAGGAAGGAGGCGCGCAGCCCCCCTCTGGTCCGAATTGGACAAGGGGTGCGGCCCCCCTTTCCTTCCTCCTCTCCCCCTCTTTTCCCCCTTCTCCTACTCCAACAAGGAAGGAGGGAGTCCTACTCCCGGTGGGAGTAGGACTCCCCTTGGCGCGCCCCTCCTAGGCTGGCCGCCCCCTCCCCCCTTGCTCCTTTATATACGGGGGCAGGGGGGCACCTCTAGGCACAACAACACAAGTTGATCTACGGATCGTTCCTTAGCCGTGTGCGGTGCCCCCCTCCACCATATTCCACCTCGGTCATATCGTCGCGAAGATTAGGCGAAGCCCTGCGCCGGTAGAACATCATCATCGTCACCACGCCATCGTGCTGACGGAACTCATCCCCGAAGCTTTGCTGGATCGGAGCCCGGGGATCGTCATCGAGCTGAACGTGTGCTGAACTCGGAGGTGCCGTACGTTCGGTGCTTGGATTAGTCGGATCGTGAAGACGTACGACTACATCAACCGCGTTGTGCTAACGCTTCCGCTTACAGTCTACGAGGGTACGTGGACAACACTCTCCCCTCTCGTTGCTATGCCATCACCATGATCTTGCATGTGCGTAGGAATTTTTTTGAAATTACTACGTTCCCCAACAGTGGCATCCGAGCCTAGGTTTTATGCATTGATGTTATATGCACGAGTGGAACACAAGTGAGTTGTGGGCGATACAAGTCATACTGCTTACCAGCATGTCATACTTTGGTTTGGCGGTATTGTGAGATGAAGCGGCCCGGACCGATATTACGCGTACGCTTACGCGAGACTGGTTTCACCGTTGCGAGCACTCGTGCTTAAAGGTGGCTGGCGGGTGTCTGTCTCTCTCACTTTAGCTGAATCGAGTGTGGCTACGCCCGGTCCTTGCGAAGGTTAAAACAGCACCAACTTGATGAACTATCGTTGTGGTTTTTATGCGTAGGTAAGAACGGTTCTTGCTAAAGCCCGTAGCAGCCACGTAAAATTTGCAACAACAAAGTAGAGGACGTCTAACTTGTTTTTGCAGGGCATGTTGTGATGTGATATGGTCAAGACGTGATGCTATATTTTATTGTATGCGATGATCATGTTTTGTAACCGAAGTTATCGGCAACTGGCAGGAGCCATATGGTTGTCGCTTTATTGTATGAAATGCAAACACCCTGTAATTGCTTTACTTTATCTCTAAGCAGTAGCGATAGTCGTAGAAGCAATAGATGGCGTAACGACAACGATGCTACGATGGAGATCAAGGTGTCGCGCCGGTGACGATGGTGATCACGACAGTGCTTTGAAGATGGAGATCACAAGCACAAGATGATGATGGCCATATCATATCACTTATATTGATTGCATGTGATGTTTATCCTTTATGCATCGTATCTTGCTTTGATTGACGGTAGCATTTTAAGATTATCTCTCACTAATAATCAAGAAGTGTTCTCCCTGAGTATGCACCATTGCGAAAGTTCTTCGTGCTGAGACACCACGTGATGATCGGGTGTGATAGGCTCTATGTTCAAATACAACGGGTGCAAAACAGTTGCACACGCGGAATACTCAGGTCATACTTGACGAGCCTAGCATATACAGATATGGCCTCGGAACACGGAGACCGAAAGGTCGAGCGTGAATCATATAGTAGATATGATCAACATAGTGATGTTCACCATTGAAACTACTCCATCTCATGTGATGATCGGACATGGTTTAGTTGATTTGGATCACGTGATCACTTAGATGACTAGAGAGATGTCTGTCTAAGTGGGAGTTCTTAAGTAATATGATTAATTGAACTTAAATTTATCATGAACTTAGTCATGGTAGTATTTTGCAGATTATGTTGTAGATCAATAGCTTGCGTTGTTGCTTTCATATGTTTATTTTGATATGTTCCTAGAGAAAATTGTGTTGAAAGATGTTAGTAGCAATGATGCGGATTGGATCCGTGATCTGAGGTTTATCCTCATTGCTGCACAGAATAATTATGTCCTTAATGCACCGCTAGGTGACAGACCTATTGCAGGAGCAGACGCAGATGTTATGAACGTTTGACTAGCTCAATATGATGACTACTTGATAGTTTAGTGCACCATGCTTAACGACTTAGAATCGGGACTTCAAAGATGTTTTGAACGTCATGGACCATATGAGATGTTCCAGGAATTGAACTTAATATTTCAAGCAAATACCCGAGTTGAGAGATATGAAGTCTCCAACAAGTTCTATAGCTAAAAAGATGGAGGAGAATCGCTCAACTAGTAAGCATGTGCTCAGATTGTCTGGGTACTTCAATCACTTGAATCAAGTGGGAGTTAATCTTCCAGATAAGATAGTGATTGACAGAATTCTCTAGTCACCATCACTAAGTTATTAGAACTTCGTGATGAACTATAGTATGCAAGGGATGACGAAAACAATTCCCGAGCTCTTCGTGATGTTGAAATCGACGAAGGTAGAAATCAAGAAAGAGCATCAAGTGTTGATGATTGACAAGACCACTAGTTTCAAGAAAAGGGCAAAGGGAAAGGAAGGGAAACTTCAATTAGAATGGCAAACAAGTTGTCACTCCCGTGAAGAAGCCCAAAGCTGGACCTAAGCCTAAAACTGAGTGCTTCTACTGCAAAGGAAATGGTCACTGGAAGTGGTACTACTCCAAATATTTGGTGGATAAGAAGGATGGCAAAGTGAACAAGGGTATATTTGATATACAGGTTATTGATGTGTGCCTTACTAGTGTTTATAGTAGCCCCTGAGTATTTGATACTTGTTCGGTTACTAAGATTAGTAACTCGAAACAGGAGTTACAGAATAAACAGAGACTAGTTGAAGGGGAAGTGACGATGAGTGTTGGAAGTGGTTCCAAGATTTATATGATCATCATCGCACACTCCCTATACTTTGGGGATTAGTGTTGAACCTAAATAAATGTTATTTGGCGTTTGCGTTGAGCATGAATATGATTTGATCATGTTTATTGCAATACAGTTATTCATTTAAAATCAGAGAATAATTGTTGTTCTGTTTAAATGAATAAAACCTTTGATGGTCATACACCCAATAAAAATAGTTTGTTGGATCTCGATCGTAGTGATACACATATTCATAATATTGATGCCAAAAGATGCAAAGTTGATAATGATAGTGCAACTTATTTGTGGCACTGCCGTTTGGGTCATGTCGGTGTAAAGCGCATGAAGAAACTCCATAAAGATGGACTTTCGGAATCACTTGGTTATGAATCATTTGATGCTTGCGAACCGTGCCTTTTGGGCAAGATGACTAAAACTCCGTTCTCCGGAACAATGGAACGAGCTACTGACTTATTGGAAACAATACATACCGATGTATGCGGTCCAATGAGTGTTGATGCTCGTGGCAGGTATCGTTATTTTCTAACCTTCACAAGATGATTTGAGCAGATATGAGTATATCTACTTAATGAAGCACAAGTCTGAAACATTTGAAAAGTTCAAAGAATTTCAGAGTGAAGTGAAGAATCATCGTAACAAGAAAATAAAGTTTGTGCGATTTGATCACAGAGACAAATATTTAGTTATGAGTTTGGCCTTCATATAAAACTATGTGGAATAGTTTCACAGCTCACGCCACATGGAACACCACAACGTAATGGTGTGTCCGAACGTCATAACCACACTTTATTGGATATGGCGCGATCTATGATGTATCTTACCGATTTACCACTATCGTATTGGGGTTATGTATTAAAGACAGCTGCATTCACTTTAAATAGGGCACCATCTAAATCCGTTGAGATGACACCGTATGAACTATGGTTTAGCAATAAACCTAAGTCATCGTTTCTTAAAGTTTGGAGTTGCGGTGCTTATATGAAAAGGGTTTTCAACCTAATAAGCTCGAACCCAAATCGGAGAAGTGCATCTTCATAGAATACCCAAAGGAAATTGTTGGGTACACCTTCTATCACAGATCCGAAGGCAAGATATTCGTTGCTAAAAATGGATCCTTTCTAGAGAAGGAGTTTCTCTCGAAAGAAGTGAGTGGGAGGAAAGTAGAACTTGATGAGGTAATTGTACCTTCTCCCTTATTGGAAAGTAGTTCATCACAGAAATCAGTTCAGTGATTCCTACACCAATTAGTGAGGAAGTTAATGATGATGATCATGAAACTTTAGATCAAGTTGCTACCAAACCTCGTAGGTCTTCCAGAGTAAGATCCGCACCAGAGTGGTGCAGTAATCATGTTCTGGAAGTCATGTTACTAGACCATGATGAACCTGCGAACTATGAGGAAGCGATGATGAGCCCAGGTTCCACGAAATGGCTTGAGGCCATAAAATCTAAGATATGATCCATGTATGAGAACAAAGTATGGACTTTGATTGACTTGCTCGATGATCAGCAAGCCATGTTAAATAAATGGATCTTCAAGAGGAAGACGGACGCTGATAGTGTTACTATCTACAAAGCTAGAATTGTAGCAAAAGGTTTTCGACAAGTTCAAGGTGTTGACTACGATGAGAGTTTTTCACTCGTATCTATGCTTAAGTCTGTCTGAATCATGTTAGCAATTGCCGCATTTTATGAAATCTGGCAAATGGATAAACAAAACTGCATTCCTTAATGGTTTTCTTAAAGAAGAGTTGTATATGATGCAACCAGAAGGTTTTGTCAATCCTAAAGGTGCTAACAAATTGTGCAAGCTCCAGCGATCCATCTATGTACTGGTGCAAGCATCTCGGAGTTGGAATATATGCTTTGATGAGTTGATCAAAGCATATGGTTTTATACAGACTTTTTGAAGAAGCCTCTATTTACAAGAAAGTGAGTGGGAGCTCTGTAACATTTCTAATATTATATGTGGATGACATATTGTTAATTGGAAATGATATGGAAATTCTGGATAGCATGAAAGGATACTTGAATAAGAGTTTTTCAAAGCAAGACCTCGGTGAAGCTGCTTACACATTGAGCATCAAGATCTATATAGATAGATCAAGACGCTTGATAAGATTTTTCAATGAGTACATACCTTGATAAATTTTTGAAATAGTTCAAAATGGAACAGCCAAAGAAGGAGTTCTTGCCTGTGTTACAAGGTGTGAAGTTGAGTAAGACTCAAGACCCGACCATTGCAGAAAATAGAAAGAGAATGAAAAGTCATTCCCTATGCCTCAGTCATAGGTTCTATAAAGTATGCTATGCTGTGAACCAGACCTATTGTATACCTTGCTCTGTGTTTGGCAAAGGAATACAATTTTGATCTAATAAGTAGATCACTGGACATGGGTCAAGAATATCCTTAGTGAGGACTAAGGAGATGTTTCTCAATTGTGGAGGTGATAAAAGAGCCCGTCGTTAAAGTTACAACGATGCAAGCTTTTACACCAATCCAGATGACTCTAAGTGTCAATCTGGATACATATTGAAAGTGGGAGCAATTAGCTAGAGTAGCTCTGTGCAGAGCATTGTGGACATAGAATATTTGCGAAATACATACGACTCTGAATATGACAGACCCGTTGACTAAGCTTCTCTCACGAGCAAAACATGATCATACCTTAGTACTCTTTTGGGTGTTAATGACATAGCGATGTGAACTAGATTATTGACTCTAGTAAACCCTTTGGGTGTTGATCACATGATGTGTGAACTATGGGTATTAATCACATGCAGATGTGAATATTGGTGTTAAATCACATAGCGATGTGAACTAGATTATTGACTCTAGTGCAAGTGGGAGACTGAAGGAAATATGCCCTAGAGGCAATAATAAAGTTATTATTTATTTCCTTATTTCATGATAAATGTTTATTATTCATGCTAGAATTGTATTAACCGGAAACATGATACATGTGTGAATACATAGACAAACATATAGTCACTAGTATGCCTCTACTTGACTAGCTCATTAATCAAAGATGGTTATGTTTCCTAACCATAGACATGTATTGTCATTTGATTAATGGCATCACATCATTAGGAGAATGATGTGATTGACTTGACCCATTCCGTTAGCTTAGCACTTGATCGTTTAGTATGTTGCTATTGCTTTCTTCATGACTTATACATGTTCCTGTAACTATGAGATTATGCAACTCCCGTTTACCGGAGGAACACTTTGGGTGCTACCAAACGTGACAACGTAACTAGGTGATTATAAAGGAGTACTACAGGTGTCTCCAAAGGTACATGTTGGGTTGGCGTATTTCGAGATTAGGTTTTGTCACTCCGATTGTCGGAGAGGTATCTCTGGGCCCTCTCGGTAATGCACATCACTATAAGCCTTGCAAGCAATGTAACTAATGAGTTAGTTACGGAATGATGCATTATGGAACGAGTAAAGAGACTTGCCGGTAACGAGATTAAACTAGGTATTGGATACCGACGATCAAATCTCGGGCAAGTAACATACCGATGACAAAGGGAATAACGTATGTTGTTATGCGGTTTGACCGATAAAGATCTTCGTAGAATATGTAGGATCCAATATGGGCATCCAGGTTCCGCTATTGGTTATTGACCAAGAATAGTTCTAGGTCATGTCTACATAGTTCTCGAACCCGTAGGGTCCGCACGCTTAAGGTTTCGATGACAGTTATATTATGAGTTTATGAGTTTTGATGTACCGAAGGAGTTCGGAATCCCAGATGAGATCGGGGACATGACGAGGAGTCTCGAAATGGTCGAGACGTAAAGATCGATATATTGGACGACTATATTCGGAGTTCGGAAAGGTTCCGAGTGATTCGGGTATTTTTCGGAGTACCGGAGAGTTACGGGAATTCGCCGGGGAGTATATGGGCCTTATTGGGCCATACGGGAATAGAGGAGAGAGGCCGAAAGGAAGGAGGCGCGCAGCCCCCCTCTGGTCCGAATTGGACAAGGGGTGCGGCCCCCCTTTCCTTCCTCCTCTCCCCCTCTTTCCCCCCTTCTCCTACTCCAACAAGGAAGGAGGGAGTCCTACTCCCGGTGGGAGTAGGACTCCCCTTGGCGCGCCCCTCCTAGGCCGGCCGCCCCCTCCCCCCTTGCTCCTTTATATATGGGGGCAGGGGGGCACCTCTAGGCACAACAACACAAGTTGATCTATGGATCGTTCCTTAGCCGTGTGCGGTGCCACCCTCCACCATATTCCACCTCGGTCATATCATCGCGAAGCTTAGGCGAAGCCCTGCGCCGGTAGAACATCATCATCGTCACCACGCCGTCGTGCTGACGGAACTCATCCCCGAAGCTTTGCTGGATTGGAGCCCGGGGATTGTCATCGAGCTGAACATGTGCTGAACTCGGAGGTGCCGTACGTTCGGTGCTTAGATCGGTCGGATTGTGAAGACGTACGACTACATCAACCGCGTTGTGCTAACGCTTCCGCTTACGGTCTACGAGGGTACGTGGACAACACTCTCCCCTCTCGTTGCTATGCCATCACCATGATCTTGCATGTGCGTAGGAATTTTTTTGAAATTACTACGTTCCCCATCACAAACCTCCCACTCAGGGGCTTAGCTGCAGCCCGGTGCTCGCCTAAGTATCTGAAATCCTACCGAGTGGAGAGCAGACCTCCCACTCGGAGGCTTAGCTGCAGCCCAGTGCTCGCCTAAGTATCTGAAATCCTACCGAGTGTAGAGCAGAATTCCCACTCGGGGGCTTAGCTGCAGCCCAGTGCTCGCCTAAGCATGTGAAAATCCTACCAAGTGGAGAGCAAACCTCTCACTCGGGGGCTTAGCTGCAGCCCAATGCTCGCCTAAGTGTGCCGGGGAACAAGTCGATTGCAATAAGCGCTTCGCTTTAACCTGCAAAAGACACCTCAAACCAAATGCAAACATATTCAACAACGAATCCAAGTTCTGATAACACCTAACAGAACCGAAAGTGCTCAGGCGCTAGGCCTGTTAAGGTTTGTCGGTTACAAAACACACTCGGCATACCGAGGCAAATTTAAAGTATCAAGCTCAGAAGTTTTTTACCCCTCCTGTGGAGGACTGCAAGGTGCCACAAACTCGTCCAGATCAATTCCATCTGCAATCCGAGTGGCAGCGGCAATGAAGGTCTCCATGAAATATCTAAAGTCGTGCTTCTTGGTGTTAGCCATCCTAAGGGCCACCAGCTTGTCCTCTCATGCATCCTTGCAGTGAACACGGACCAGAGACAGAGCAACATCCGCACCGCACCTGGCCGAAGACTTCTTCCACTCCTGCACTCAACTTGGGACCTCGTCCAGTCGAGTCATCAGAGACTCGAGGTCGTTCTGGAGCATCTCTCTTGGCCAGTTGTGTCGATGCGAGAAGTTGCGACCTTCAGCCTTGCAAGATAATCGATGACAGAAGCAACACGAGATTCAAGCCGGAGCACGTTCATGGTGACTTCATCTTTCACAGGAGAGTTGATGGGGTCCAGGTTTACTTCCAGTCGACCAGTCTCCTCTTCAAAGTTCTGACAAAATTCTGCAAGCACAACCACCGAGTCAAGACAAACAGTCGAAGGTTACAATTAAAATATTTGGTTGATACAAAGGGTTACCTTCAAGCATGAGGGACAACTTCTTGGCGAGTCCACCCAGATAAGCCTCTAGATCATTCTTCTTTCTCTTCAATTCACTGGCCTTGTCATTCAGGGTGGTCTTGTCGCTTTTCAGTCGACTGACCTCCTGGTTGGTAGCATCCAGAGCAGCTTTCAGATTGGTGTTTTCTTCTTCAAGCTTGGTCACTGAAGCCAGCTTCTCATCCGCAAGCCTGGTCTTCTCTAAAGCAGTTTTTTGCATCTCAGCCAAGTCGAGCTCTTGTTTCTTCAGGGCATCCCTCACTTTGTCTGCAAAGTTACAGTGAAGATTAGACTGGGAAGCAAGTGAGAGGCAAAGGCAATCGTCAAAGGCCTCACCAAGCATACCTTTAGCTTCCTCCTTCGCCTTCGTCAAGTTCTCTTGGGCCAGTTTTAGATCGAGCTCAAGCTGAATGTGTTTGTTCTCCAACTCAGTATAACGAGCCGCAAGGTCACAGGATTTCTACGAAGAACCAATCGACAAATGTCAAAGACAATTCACTTTCGAGTGAGTAAGGAAAAATCATAACGTTTCTAAGACTACGGCCGAATGCAAACATTCGACCATAGTCTCGGGGACTACACCCAGTGGGTGCACTCAGCGTGCCCCCACTAGTTTCATCAGTTAGAGTCAACAAGTCGACCAACAACAACAAAAAAAATGGGAGATGTTCTTCAGACTATAGTCAACTGCCCGCAGTCGACCACAGTCTCGCGGACTACACCAAGTGGGTGCACTCAGCGTGCCCCCACCGGTCTATGAATCTATTTGACCTAGACGAGTAAGAAAAAACTTAAGACATAAAGCCTATGGTCGACTGCTATCAGTCAACCATAGCCTTGGGGACTACACCCAGTGGGTGCACTCAGCGTGCCCCCACTCATCCGGAATTTCAATCGACACACCCAGTGGGTGTAGGACAAACTCTAAGAATTGCAGAAAGAAGAGTTTGCAGATATCATATCCTAACAGAACAGGCAGTGACCGACTGACCTGAACATTACTTTGAAGAGCCGAACTGGCGTCATAGGCTGCCTGGCTAGCTTCTCGTATTGCCTTCACTTGCTCCATCATGACCCCCGCTTGGCGTATTGCTTCTCTAGCAGCGCTATCTTGGTCTTCTGGAATGGGGTAGGTGGAGAAAAGCGAGGGTTGGGCAGCACTCAACAACGAAGGGCAAGCACTCGTCAACGGCACCGTGAAAGTTACGGTGGGTCGAGCGACATTGTCTCCCTCCGCGACCAACATCTCGGGTGCCGGCACATCCTGAGTCGCCTTGCCAGCAGACGTTTTCTTGCTCCTCCTCGGCCGTGGTGGTTCTTCGTCGTCGTCGTCAGGAAGGTCAATAACAATGTTAGATGAAACTGCAGAAAGAATCAAAGTTAGAGACAATGAGTCAGTCGGCTGAAAATGGCATCACAAGGGTCATACCAGGCTTCGAGGTTGAGGCATCCTCCATCTCGTGGTCTTCGGCCCTCGCAGAAGTGTTGGAAGTAGCAGCGCTGCAGTTCCAAAAGTCAGTCGGTTGACCCATGAGTCGACCAAGAACAAGTTCATGAAACGGGGAAAGCTCAAAACTACCATTACCCTGAGATTGTGGGGATCACCATCTTCATCTTCGGCAAGACCTTCGCAGGTTTCGACGGTGCCACTCGAGATTGCTTCGGAGCCTTCTCAGTCGGCGCCGGAGAAGCCGTCCAAGGGCGCTTGGTCGACTGGGTAGCGGTCGCCACCCCCTTACCGCGCTCAGTCGCGGGATCATGGGCAAGCTTCGAGCGTCTCTCCGAGCAGGGAGGCACAACTTCCTCCTCCTCCTCCTCATCTTCCTCCTCACCAGAGTCGTCGCCCTCCTCGTCGTCGTCAGCATTCGAATCCCACTCCTCCGGGCTTTCGCCCCCGCTTCCTTCCTCCTCCTCAGTCGGTGTCTGCGCTCCATTGGGCATCGAGTATAACTCAGTGGTGGCCTGTCAGATAACAAAGCAATACAAAGATCAATCGACCAATTCGCGGCAAAGCAGAATGGATAAAGCAAGATCACAATTGGAGATAAGTGGTCATACCGTGTCTGGCGTATAAGTACAGTCGAGTGGCGGGATCCTCCTAGCCCCTCGAGGGTTGTCCTTGTTCCCTGTGATGGCGGCCACCCACCTCTCCAGCGTGGCGTCGTCGACTGCTTCTGGATGGACCCGAGTGGTGTCTTCGGTACCACAGTACAACCACATCGGGTGGCCTCGGTACTGAAGCGGTTGGATGCGCCGCCTAAGGAAGACTTCCAGAAGATCCATGCCCGCCACTCCGTCCCGAACGAGTTGGACCACGCGCTCCATCAACGTTTTTACCTCGGCTTTCTCCTCAGGAAGCACCTTCAGAGAAGACGGTTTGTCCACTCGGTCCATGGAGAACGGAGGGAGACCGGTCGACTGCCCCGGCGTCGACTCGTCTTGGCAGTAGAACCAAGTCGACTGCCACCCTCTGACCGACTCAGGAAGGGTCATGGCCGGGAAAGTGCTCTTGTTCCTCAACTGAATCCCAAGACCCCCACACATCTGAATGACCTTGGTCCTCTCATCGCCCGGACTCGCCTTTTTCACTGTCTGCGAGCGACAGGTGAATATGTGCTTGAAGAGACCCCAGTGCGGTCGACAACCCAGGAAGTTCTCGCACATGGACACAAAGGCAGCAAGATAGGCGATGGAATTGGGATTGAAATGATGGAGTTGCGCCCCAAAGAAATTCAGAAATCCTCGGAAGAAAACACTCGGCGGCAGAGAGAAACCACGATCTATGTGAGTGGCTAAGAGAACGCACTCACCCTCCTGTGGTTGCGGTTGACACTCGGACCCCGGGAGCCTCGCTGACCCGTGGGGGATCAGTCCCTCATTGGCCAGGTCGTTGAGGTCCTTCTCAGTGATGGTCGAGCGGATCCAATCCCCTTGGACCCAACCCTTCGGCAGGCGGGACCTCGACGAAGATCCGCCCCGACTAGACGGTCTCCCCTTCGCTTGCCCCATCGCCGTCGCCTTCTTCGCGTGCTCTAGGGCCGCCGTCTTCTCCTTCACCATTACCGCCGGCGAAGCGCTCGAGGGGTAGATAGGCGGAGGCGGGAGCAGGCGCTGTGGGCGCAGGCAGAGAGGGAAGAGAGGAGATTGGGGAGGCATTGTTCAAAAAACCTTTCCCCGTCGCTTTATATAAGGGTGCTTCCGAGTGGCTTCCGAGTGGGTCCGAGCAGTCCTGTCACATCCCGAAACAGTCGCACATGCACGATACGTGGCAAAAAAGGCAGCGTGGAAATCGAGGCATCCCTGCCTCATCCCGTCCGATTGCCGCGGATCGCCCCGCTTCACGCGCTTCCCAAATTTCAGATCCCGCAAAATCCGCTAACAGCAAATCAATCTGTCAGATGATATCTTTCCCGCGATCCGTCGCTCGGAAGTTCACCAAAGTTCAAAAGTTCACTCGACAGAAGATAAGAATGGATCAAGGCGACTGAAGTAAAAGTTGACGCCAACGTCGAAAAGAAGATCGCCGATCCAAGATATGACACAATCAAAGCGTAGAAAATGAGTCGGAGAAAATCATCAACTCCTTCCTCACTCGAACCTCGATCCATTTGGGGGCTAATGATGATGTTATGTACCTAGGGTAGGGTCATGGACCTATCCAGGATACCATGCCCAAGGACATCCTTAGACGAAGCTACCTTCCAGTCGACCAAGAGAGGCTCCACTCGACCGGCTAGAAGACACTCGACCATGAAGACTCACTCGACCATCAGAAGTTCAGGATCTACTCTGCATCCAAACGGTCTGTAATTAAGTAGTCTTAATGGTCATGATGGCACTTTATGTAGATCGTTACCAGTAATGCCAGACCTTAATGTACTTTAACCCTCTGCTAACGTGGGCTGGCTGGGGTCTTGGCATCCTCTATATAAGCCACCCCCTCCACTGGTAGAAGGGTTCGCACCCCTGTAACTCATATACACAGAAATCAGTCAACCGCCTCCGGGCTCCGAGACATAGGGCTGTTACTTCCTCCGAGAAGGGCCTGAACTCGCTAAACACTAGTGTGTACAACTACTCCATAGCTAGGATCTTGCCTCTCCATACCTACCCCCATTCTACTGTCAGACTTAGAACCATGACAGAGTCGGCCCCCGACTCCACCCTTGTCTCGAAGGGCGAGGCGGGGCACGGCCACGGCATGGCCATTTCCCCCCTGCTTACAAGGGGCCAGCATGGCTACAGTAAGCCGTACCGCCGAAGATCTCCGGCGAGGCGCGGCACTGTTGCCATGCCTGCCCTGACCTCTGCCACAGTGGGCAGCGCACTGTGCCCACGACGCCTGCCTGTACGACCGAAGGACGGTGGGGCCGCCTGTCAGTGGGTAGGCAGAAGACGGCACGAGCGCCCCAAAGACGGACCCGTGGGAGTCGGCCCCCTGGAGTCGGCCGACCCCTCCCACGGGCCCCGCATGCCATTAACCAGACAAGATGGGGAATGGCGATAGTGAACGCACGCCAGACGGCGGCGCTGTTGCCACGCCCATATGACCAAGCCAGCGTCATCAGGAGTACCGCTATAGTATCAGGCCCGTCCGCGGGGCCCGCCAGTCGGCGGGCCCCAGTAGTCGGCAAAGAGGACGACGGCCTGAGAGACAGACGGCTGGGACCCGCGCCTAGCCGGATTACCCTTGTACCCCTGGGGGGTAGGCCTATATAAACCCCTCGGGAAGCCCATGCAAAGGGTTCGTACCCAGATAGAGATAGACCTTAGATCATAGGAAGGAGAGAGCTAGCCTTGCCCTCTCCTACCTCCAGAAACAGCTCCAGGAGCACCATTGTAACCACTTTGCCATAGTGACCATGCGGAGACCCCGCAGAGCAGCAGTAGGGGTGTTATCTCCTCGGAGAGCCCTGAAGCTGGGTAAGTTCCGCCGGTGTGCATGTCTTCGCCTCATCCCGCTTCCAGGCACCGGCGACGTTCTACTCGCTCCCACCATGATTAGCCATCCTTTGGCATATGTCGTACCCAACCCCCGATAGTTATCATGATGAAATGAAGACAGGCACATAGTACAGAAAGCGTAAACACAGGATAACACAAGAAAGAAGACGATCATACTGAAGAAATAGAACTGAGGAAATTGAGAAAGTCTTCAGTCAAAGTCTTCAAACAGATATGAACAGGCACACAACAACATACATGAGGAAATGAAAGAGTTGAGGAGATAGAACCAGTTAGCTCGGTGAAGACAATGATTTGGTAGACCAGTTCCAACTGCTGTCTCAGTTGTACATCTGGTTGGAGCGGCTGAGTATTTAAACTCGAGGACACCCAGTCCCAGACACACAGTCCTCACCGTATTCTCCTTGAGCTAAGGTCACACAGACCTCGCCCAATCACTCGTGGTAAGTCTTCAGGTGACTTCCGAACCTTCACAAACTTGGTCACTCGGCGATCCACAATTCCTCTTGGATGCTCTAGACCTTGACGCCTAACCGTCTGGAAGAAGCACAGTCTTCAAAGGAAACAAGCGTCGGATCCACGCAGGATCAATCTCTTCAGTGATGCTCAATCACTTGGGGTTTTGTAGGTTTGGGTTTGGGATTTCCTCACTTGATGATTTTCACTCAAAGTCCTCGGAGGATGGGTTGCTCTCAAATGACAAGTGTCAGTTTCTCTCGGAGCAACCAACCAGCTAGTGGTTGAGGGGGGCGGCTATTTATAGCCTAGGGAGCAGCCCGACATGATAAGACATAAATGCCATTGTCTGATATGACCGTTAGGTGGGTGGATATTTTGGGACAGCTGGCGCGTAGCACAGCAACGGTCGGAATTTTGACTATCAAAATCCCCAGGGCTATCATGTTCCTCACTGTGTAGGCAATTCACACTGGTGAATTCCTAACTCCTCAGTCAGAACAAATTCCTCAGAGACCAGAAGAACTTCGTCTCTGTCACTGAAGAATATGACTGAACTGTATGAGATTTCCAAAGGCTTCACTCGAAGGGATTGGTAGGTGTAGGATTTTGAGTTGAGCATCACATGGAAATCTTTCCTTAGTATTTTCTCGACCCCCTTTAACAGTACGGTGTTTCCTATGACTCAAGAAATAGAAAATGAAACTATGAAAACAAAAGTCTTCGCGCTTCATATTCCTCGGATGAATACCAAGTCTTCAAGGTCACACCAATTTCTTCACTTTCAAAGTCTTCAGAAAGTCTTCAGATATCCAAAGTCTTCAGACGAAGAACTTCATTTTTAGGGGTCGACTTTCTCTGTAAATATCAAACTCCTCATAGACTTATAGACCTGTGTACACTCACAAACACATCAACCACTTAACCTATAAGTCTTCAATACACCAAAATCACTAAGGGGCACTAGATGCACTTACAATCTCCCCCTTTTGGTGATTGATGACAATATAGGTTAAGTTTTCAACGGGGGAAAATATATGAAGTGTAAATACTGATATTGAGGAATTTGATTGCAAGATATAGAAGAACTTCCCCTGAAGATGTGCATAGTGAGGAATTTGCTTTTGAAGCAATGCATACTTGAAGAGTATAATCATGGGGATCTCCCCCTATATCTTGTAATTCATACACGCATTTGATATATAATTTGAAGAATTTAAAATGCATGATGAAATATGGTGACTGATGTAATTCAGCATGCATGCATTGACATTAATGAGGAAAAGCATGCAGAAGAACACAACAAAAGTATCAGGTCACCATAGTGTTTAAGATTACAACTCGATCCAGCAAAGTCATCAGAAGAACGAGAGTTGTAAGTTAGCAAAAAAAAACTGCCCATATAGGATAGACCCGCTTGAAGACTAACTCAAATTTCTCCCCTTTTGTCATCGAATGACCAAAAGGGTTGAAACTAAGGACTAACGCCCCTGAAGAATATCAAGTAGATGGAGGAGCGCCAACATTGTCAGGGTCTTGAGTCGTTGTAGGGCCTGCTGTAGTGTCGTCCAAGTCTTCATGCTCGTCCATGTCGTGCGATGAAGAATATGAGCTGGCCACCAAGGGAGGAACCTTGACCTTCTTGTATCTCTTCGGAGGAGGAGCAGACCAGTCAAAGTCTTCCTTGAAGCCCATTTGCTTCAGATCTTCTTCACCATATAAATGTGACATAATTGCCTAGGTGCGATCAAACACTTCATGGAGGTAGTAGTGGTTTTTCTTCACTGCATTATGTGTGGCAGTCATGTTGTGAAGAAGAGAACCAAACTGACGCTTAACCCACTTGTGATTTTGATCGACCTTCTGGTGAAGACTTATAAGCAGTTCACGGTCAATCATCACACGAGGAGCAGTAGCTTGAGGACTTGACTTTGGAGCATCAGCAGCAGAATCATGTGTGGCAGAGTCATCATTGGTGGAGTAAGATGCAGCTTTACGGAACTGACCATCTAATGGACGAATGCCTTCATCGATCACAGCTGGTGACTTGCCCTTCTCATCGGATGAGGAAATTGTCCGCTTGAGGACTTCAATCGAAGGCAAGTAGCTGAGGTGATTCTGAAAGTCTGCCTTGTAGTTGAGTGAAGACCTTATTTTGAGGAATCTCATGATCCACGGCGCGTAAGGCTTCAGCTCAAATGGTGAAAGTGCAATATTTGCCAGAGTCCTCATGAAGAAATCGTGATAATTTATGGGGATGCCATGCATGATATTGAAAAGCATATTCTTCATCATTCTGATAATTTCTTCATCGGAAGAGTCATGGCCTTTGATGGGACTCATGGTCTTTGTCAGAATGCGATAGATTGTCCTCGGTACATAGAGCAATTCCTTCACGAGGAATTTTGTCCTTGGAGCTTGTCCTGGCTTCAGCGGCTTCATGAGCACTTGCATATAATGATCAATAAGTTCAGGTTCATCATACAGGCAGCGAGCGCCGTCAGGTGGAGGACTGATTTGTAAGGCCCGAAGCAATTCAGTGGCTGGAGCCTTGTAATGAGTGTTTTCAGTCATCCAGTCCAACACCCATGAGTTGACGTCAGCAGCATTGCCTGTGATATGCAAAGTTGCATAGAACTGAAGAATAAGCTCTTCATTCCAATCAACTATGTCTGAACAGAAATTGAGCAAGCCAGCATCATGAATCATGCTGAGGACTTGAGAGAAGCACAGCATGGATTCCATGTCCACATGAGGAATATGCTCATGATCGAAGACTTTGTCCTTGTTGTACAACACTGAGGAATAGAAGTTTGCCTGGCTGGCAGTCCAGAAATGCTTCCTTCTTAGACGAGCATTGTCATAGGGGTTGAAGTCAGTGAAGAACATGTGCTCGCCGAAGAAATCATCAGCCTTGAATGCTTCTTCGTGAAAGGATCCTTGGGCTTGGGCTGAGGAGTTTCAGTCAATTGCAGTGCTACTTCAGGAATCACAATCTCAGGTTCCTCAGGCTGAGGAATTTCAGGCTCTTCAGCAGTTTCAGCCTGGGTTGCCAACTCTTCATTGACAATTTCTTCAGCACTAGTGACTAGAATTTATTCATGAACACTTGGGGTTGCATGAGGTTCTTCAGATCCCATTTGTACTTCAGTGGTTGCAGGGGACTAAGGAATAGCTTGGAGAGGAGTGAACATTGGGGAGTTTGGATGCTGACTATCCCAAAATTCATCATTTAGGACCGGAGTGGTACAACCAATGTCCACATCCTCCTCTTCAATTTCTTCAACACCTGCCTCTTCAGCAGTAAACTGAGGCAAAGGTGAGGAAATGATTGGGGTTTAAGGGATCTTGTCCACTTCAATTTCTTCGTCCATTTGCTCTAAAGAAGCAGCAGAAGGAGTTTCTTCATCGGATTCATCAGGAATCACATAGTCTTCATCAAACGGAACAAGGTCCTTTGATGGCATAGATGAAACTGGAACGACATCAATTGGGTTGTCAATTGAACTGATCAGAGTCTTCATCTTCTTCGGAGCTGAAGAATTTGATGAAGCTGATGCCTTCCTTTTCTTCATAGCTGCACGTTCTACAGCCTTGGTCTTATTTGCATCTGATGCAGATGGAAGGATTGGAGTTGGTGTAGGCGCAGATGATGCAGAGGACATAGGTTCATTTTCCTCAGGCGCAACTGATGCAGTTGCCCTATCTTGTTCACTTTCTTCAGGCGCACCACTAGTGGATGCCCTGGCAATATCTTCAGTGGCTGAAATGGAGTCATCAGCCCTGGCACTCTTATTGTCTTCAGCAGCCTGATCGTTATCAGCGGTGCTGGCATTTTCTTCAGTAGGCTGAGCAGATGCCTCAGCCTAAGTAACTTCAATGTGCACAGGTGGAGCAGCACTTGAAGTGAATTTCTTCATCAGATTGACGAAACGCACCTTGGCGCCCTTCCAGTCAGCATAATAGCGATCAAATTCATCGCTCAGTTGCTTGATTTCAGCTTGCAAGGCAAGAAGCTGACCAGGGGTGAGAGTGAGGACATTGTCCTTGAGGTAGCGATGTTTCTTGTACTGCGCTTTCTTCAGACTTCTGCCTTGTTCAAATTTCCATTTTTCTTCCTTAATGAAGGCAGAGAGGACATGGCTTTGACCAGGAGTGAGGTTCAACTCCGACAAAGGCGTGTTGGGGTCCTTGTGCCATAAGTCAATGAAATCAAGGATCAGCTTGGGATCCAACATTAGTGGCACATTGCGTCCTTTGGCTCTAGCGGCCCTGGCTTGCCTGTTTCTGATGATTTCGGCGAGTTCTTCATCATCAGCCTCATCATCATCAGATGGTACATGGAAGGCTACTTGCTTCTTGTGAGGACTTGGGCGAGTTCCTCGTCTGGCAGTGGCCTTTTTCTTCAGCAGGGATGGACCATCTGAGGAGTTTCGAGTAGCAGAGGAACTTGCAGATGCTCCTGAGGCAATAGAGAAGCCTTGAGTCCTTTGGCACATGGCAAGATGCACAGGTGCCGAAGATTTTGTCGGAGCAGCTGAAGACTTTGTCGGAGGAGGAGGAGCAGACTGAGGAATTGACCGTGAGGGCTTTGAAGATGCTGGCCATGAGGGCATTGCTGAGGAACTTGGCCGTGAGGGCATTGAAGGAGAAGCACTTGGCTTGTGAGCGGGCTTCTTAGGCATACCCTTCTTGGGCTTATTACCAGAGGCCTCAGCAGTGTTAGCAACAGCAGCAGAATCTTCATTGAATTTCCTCACTGCATCTTTTGCTTGCTTGGCTAGTTTGCCCTGACGCCTAGCCCATTCAGTAGGATAGTCCTCACCGCGCTTGAGGCTGGTGGGATCTGCCAATTGGCCTGGTGCCAATGGAGGTCTTGGGCATGGAGGGTTGAGTGCGAATTTCTTCATGTACTTGGGAGTTACATACCTGTACTTCCTCCATTCTCGTTCCCATCTCCTTTCAATCCTCTGTATGCGCACTTTGCGCTGATTCTTGTTCTCCTTACCAAACTTGGCTTCATCAGGTGTGCAATAGCATGCGTAAATGTCCTCAGGGATCTCAAACGCAGTCATGACTTCATGCTTCTTTTTGCCCTTCTGTGGCTTCTTTCCATCTGCCATTTTCTTCAGTTGAGGAATTTGAACAATCGAATTCTCTGAAGAAGTATGCAACTTTTCTTCGAGGAACGCTGCAAATGAGTTAAGTTGATGAGAACCTAGTGATTCAGCAGCGGACATTTGTACCTGTGAACAGAGTGTAGTTGTGAGGAATTTGAAGAGGTCATATGCGTTCTCAGAGGGTTTTTCAAAAGAACAAGTTTGAGGAATTTGACCAGAAGCGTCTTGAGGAATTTCACTAAGCGTTCTTTGTCTTAGGTTCCAGAGTTGTATAGATTGAAAATCCACACAATTGAGGAATCTTGAAGAAAATCATAGCTTAGAGAAACGAATCAAGAACAGATGATTTGTGAGGTGTTCGTGTGTGTGAGGAATTTAAGAATAAACACATTTGAAATTTTTTAGAAAAACTTGAGAATCAAAGTGAGCAGTTAAAAGTAACTTTTAATTACCCGAAGTGAAGAACACGACGAACTGAGAAGAACAGATGTGAAGTTCGTCAGTTCAGATCTTCCATGCCCTATCTTGGCGGAGGAAGATGACTACGGCGGCGGCGGAGGGAAGATTTCCGCGGCCGGCGCGAGTACGACGGCGACGAGGTTGATGCAGTGAAGCTCTTCCTCACTAGCGACGATGAAGTAGCGGCGGCGCTAGGGTTTGAGAAGCTCGAGCGGGAGAGAGAGATCGAGCGGAGTAAAGGAAGTGAGGAATGGGTGAGGGGATATTTATAGTCGCAGTGAAAAAACTATTCGCCCGAAGATTTAGGACAAACGTGCCCCTGGCCCTTCTCATTCGCCTGACATGTGTCACCCATGTACTGTGAGGTGGCGATTGTGTAAGATCGTGGGTGAATAGATAAGTATTTGTCGTGAGAAGCGGAACGGTTTGAGCGGCAAAGCCAAAAATTCAGATAAGATAAGTTTTAAGTTACCGTTCGCAATTTCTTCAGCTGTTAAGGACACAGTGAAGATTTTGAACGAGTTTCAAATCAGAACGCATATGAAGAATTTGTGAAAAGATTAGATTGAGTTTAAGCATAGAGGGGGAAGGGTCCGATCACATTCACTTAGCGGAAACAATCAACTTGAAGAATTAGCAATAAGTGAATGCTGTAGAGGACATAAAACTTATATATGTATATATTCAAATGAAGACAAACGACAGAAATAGTGAATACATTGCAAGTTGAAGAATTTGAAATGATGAGGAATTTCAAAAAACTGAGGAAAAACTCAAATTGAAGATTTTCAACTTTTGTGGTGGCGTAACCCACCGTATAAGAAAGTTGGCTTCAGACACCACATACAATTGTCGTAGGGCTCTGAGAGTCAATTTCTTCATTAATTTCTTCACACTTAGAGGGTTAGTCTTCATTGATTGAAGAAAAATGTTACTTCGTGTGTTGCGCATCTAAGTCATCAAGTCAGCATAAGTGTTAGGATGTGTGTCCATTTCAGAGAACATTCGAAGATTCTAGGATATTTAGCTCACACCGCAACTTGCTAAATCTCTTCTCATCCAAGGGCTTAGTGAAGATATCGGTCAGCTGATCTTTGGTGCTAGCGTGGTCGATGGAGATATCGCCCTTCAACACATGATCACGAAGAAAATGATGACGAATCTGGATGTGCTTTGTCTTCGAGTGCTGAACTGGGTTATGAGCAATCTTGATGGCACTCTCATTGTCGCAGTAGACAGGCACATTCTTCACGTTGATGCCATAGTCCTTGAGTGTTTGCTTCATCCATAGTAGTTGAGCACAGCATGATCCAGCAGCAATGTACTCAGCTTCTGCAGTGGAGAGAGATACACAGTTCTGTTTCTTTGAGGACCAACAGACCAAAGATCATCCGAGGAAATGACATGTACCAGATGTTGACTTGCGGTCCACACAGTCGCCAGCATAGTCAGAGTCTGAATATCCAATGATATCAAAAGTGGAGCCCTTGGGATACCATAATCCAAGTGTTGGTGTGTGAGCTAAGTATCGAAGAATATGTTCCACAGCCTTACGTTGTGATTCCTTCGGTATAGCTTGAAATCAGGCACACATGCAAACACTAAGCATAATATCCGGCCTAGATGCACATAGGTACAATAAAGAGCCAATCATGGAGCGGTATACCTTTTGATCAAAGTCTTACCATTTTCATCAGTGCATAGATGGCCATTTGTGGGCATTGGAATTTTGACCCCTTTGGAATCTTGCATGCCGAATTTCCTCAATATGTCCTTGAGGTATTTCTCCTGAGATATGAATATTCCATTGCGCTGTTGACGAATTTGAAGACCTAAAAAGAATTTCAACTCTCCCATCATAGACATTTGATATTCTTCACTCATCATATGGGCAAATTCATCACTATATCGTTGGTCAGTACAGCCGAAAATGATATCATCAACATATTTTGGCACACAAACAATTCACCATCATAAGACTTAGTGAAAAGAGTAGGGTCAAGTGAACCGGGTTTGAAGCCATTCTTCACGAAGAATTCCTTCAAGGTATCATACCACGCCCGAGGGGCTTGCTTGAGGCCATACATGTCCTTATTGAGCTTGAAGACTTTATCATGATTCTTTGGATCTTCAAAACCTGGGGGTTGAGCAACATATACTTCTTCCTCAATCTTACCATTGAGGAATGAACTTTTCACATCCATTTGTAGTAAGATAATGTCGTGATGGTTAGCGTATGCAAGTAATATGCGAATAGCCTCAAGTCTAGCAACAGGTGCAAAAGTTTCATCGAAGTCAATTCCTTCAACCTGTGTGTAGCCTTGAGCTACAAGCCGTGCCTTATTCCTCACCACAAGGCCATTTTCATCTTGCTTGTTGCGGTAGATCCACTTTGTGCCAATAATGTTGTGCTTGCGAGGATCTGGACGTTTGACCAGTTCCCAGACGTTGTTGAGCTCGAATTGATGTAATTCTTCTTGCATAGCATGAATCCACTCAGGTTCCAGAAATGCTTCATCTACCTTAGTGGGCTCTGTGATAGAGACAAAAGCGAAATGCCCACAAAAGTTAGATAAGTGTGAAGCTTTTGAGCGTGTGAGAGGACCTAGTGCACGAATGTCATTGATGATCTTCTTGACTTGCACTTCATTTGCAATACAAGGATGAGCGGGTTGTCTTCGAGGAATTTGATCCGCATTTTCTTCAGGAGCATTTTCCTCAGCACCATTTTCTTGAGGTACGCCAGTTCGACGTTCATCACGTTCTGAAATGAATTCTTCAGCAGATTCTTCAGTAGGAATGACATCCTCAGTGGCTTTGAACTTGATAGAATCCTCAGGTGCTGGTTCATCTATCACAGAAGGTAGGTGCTCTCTTTGCGATCCATTAGTTTCATCGAACCGCACATCTACAGTTTCAACAACCTTGTGAAGAACGTTGTTGAAGACTCTGTAGGTGTGCGAGTCCTTTCCGTAACCAAGCATGAAACCCTCATGTGCTTTCGGTGCAAACTTAGAATTGTGATGAGGATCTCTAATCCAACATTTAGCACCGAAGACTTTGAAGTAACTTACATTGGGTTTCTTGTCAGTGAGGAGTTCATAGGCAGTCTTCTTGAGGAATTTGTGAAGATATACTCTGTTGATGATGTGGCAAGCAGTATCAATTGCATCAATCCAGAACCGACGAGGTGTCTTGTATTCATCAAGCATAGTGCGAGCCATTTCAGCGAGGGTTCTGTTCTTGCGCTCCACGACGCCATTCTGCTGAGGAGTATAAGGAGCAGATAACTCGTGAGTAATACCAAGTTCATCAAGATAGCCATCAAGACCGGAATTCTTGAACTCAGTCCCATTGTCACTTCTGATGTGTTTGATCTTCACACCAAAGTTGGTTGAAGCCCTCGAGGAAAATCGTTTGAAGACTTCCTGCACTTCATGTTTGTAAGTGACAATATGTACCCATGTGTAACGAGAATAATCATCAACAATAACAAAGCCATATAGAGATGCATCATTCGTCATAGCATAATAATGATTAGGACCGAAGAGATCCATGTGAAGCAATTCAAATGGTCGAGTGGTAGTCATGATAGTCTTCGCCGGATGCTTGGCCTTTGTCATCTTTCCAGCTTCACAAGCTCCGCATAAGTGATCCTTGAGGAATTTGACATTCTCAATGCCAATGACATGCTTCTTCTTTGCAAGCGTGTGCAGATTCCTCATGCCACCATGACCAAGTCGTCGATGCCATAGCCGGCCTTCTGAAGCTTTCGCAAGTAAGCACACGGCTGGCTGTGGTCCTGTAGAGAAATCAACAATATACAGACCTCCTCTCCTAAAGCCTTCGAAGACTTTGGAATGGTCAGCTTCCATGATCACAACACAATGATATCTTCCAAAGACAACAACCATATCAAGATCACAAAGCATTGAGACAGACATGAGGTTGTATCCTAAGGACTCGACAAGCATGACTTTGTCCATGTGTCGATCCTTTGAGATCGCAACCTTACCTAGACCCAATACCTGACTTTTGCCTTTGTCAGCGAAGATGGTGTGCTTAAGATGTGACGGTGATAAGGGAGCATCCATCAATAGATTCTTGTCACCAGTCATGTTATTTGTACATCCACTATCAAGGACCCACTCATTTGCTTTGGGTTGATCATCCTGCAGATGAATTAGTGCAGCTTACAAACTCATATACTTCATCAGTGAAGAATATGATATCAGTATCATCAGTTCAATTTCATCAAGAAATAGAACAGATAATTCAGTATGAGGACGTGTGAAATGGAGGTTCATTTTATCATGATTAGCCTGCATCCTTTCAGGCATTGTTCAGGTCTCTAGCAAATTCTTCAGTCGTTTTAAGCACGACTGGAGACCTGACCCTGCATAAGAGATTAGTTCTTTTTCTTAACCACCCACATCTGGAGGGGTGGCAAAGAATTCATCACTCTGTGAGCACCATATGAGAAAGGTGGCATGGACGCCAGTCCACTTCGTTTCACATAAGAGGGGTTAGGGTAAGCATATGAATAAGCAGAGAAATTCTTCGAGGACTTATGAACATAATGATTTGAAGAATAATTCTCATATTCATAGCCCTTAGCTCTACCCTGCGAAACATAAGGGTTAGCACGATGATGATCATATGAGGACTTTGATGCATTTGAGGAATTTGATCCACGTGAGGAATTTGGTCCGTATGAGGACTTGGATCCATATGAAGAATTTGGTTCATATGAGGAATTGGATCTGGAGTTCCTTTTCTTCACAGGTGGTGTCATGAGGACATTCACCTGAAGATTTTCAAGGCAAATTTTGGGAACCCAGATCTTCTTCATAGGAGAACCGTTCCTGCAGTTAGTCCCAACATATCTAGCAAATACTTCACCATTATGATTTTTGAACACTTTATAGTTAGAGTCAAATGACTCATCAGAAGAATGAGAAGATTCATATGTGAAGCCAGATAAGTTGGATGGATCAACTCGAGGTCCCTTTGCAGCAACCCATGAGGTTTTGGGGTACTGCTCATGCTTCCAGTATGTTCCATCAGCATTGAGTTTCCTCTCAAAGGAAATACCCTCTTTCCTAGGGTTTCTGTTGAGGATCTGCATTTTTAGCACATCACAAAGAGTCTGATGCCCTTTGAGGCTTTTGTACATGCCTGTCATGTACAATTCCTTCAGCCCTGCATCATCAGTGATACTTGCATTGTCCTCAGATGAGGAATTAGTGACAACAGAGACATAAGAAGAATTTGTAGCATTAGAAGCATTTGAACATTCAGGTGAAGAATTAGCAGTTTCACGTTCAATGCACTTCAGACATGGAGGAACAAATTCTTCCTAGGTAGCGCCGATATGTTGAGCAAGTAATGAATCAGGCTCCTTTGAAGATCTTCATAACTCACTCTTAGCTTCTCAAGATCTTGCTTTCTTTGAAGAAGTTCAACAGAAAGCTTCTCGTGATCAGATAAGAGAGTGTTATGATGACCTTGAAGGTCGTCAAACTTGGAATGAAGTCTCCGAAGACTTTCAGCCAAAGCTTTTGACTGATCCATTTCTTCACCCAACATATCATCGCTCTTATTTAGCATGTATTGAACTTTTTCCAATGCTCTTTGTTGTTTAGTGGCAAGGGAAGCAAGTTTCACATAGCTAGGTCCAAATTCATCGCCAGATTCATCATCACTAGACTCGGATAGATAGCATTTGATTACCTTTGCACTGTTTGCCATAAGGCAGGGTGTAGAGGATAATGATTCTGATTCGAATGTCATCGCATCGAGAGAGTCCCCGTAGTCCTCAAACCAAGGATCATGACGGGTTCAATGACCTTCATAGACCTCAGAGAGACGATCACAGATTAGTTTCGCATGATTGAGATGCATGACGTTCCTGAACTGATTTTTGGACAAACTGGAGCAGATGACATCCTTTGCTGTGAGGTTAAGTAGTGTGTACTTGCGAATGTCATCAGCCTCCGCCATCTTGCATAGATCGGTAAGACCGATCTCAGTGACGGTCCACAACTCGCTGTCCATAGCCATGAGTCGCTTCTTCATCATGGCCTTCCATCGAGGATACTCATGACCGTCAAAGATGGGACATGATACGTTCCTCAATCTTGCAGTCGACAAAACTAGAACTCCAGGTTGTTAAACAAAAATCACACAGAATAAGGGAGTATGTTGCTCTGATACCAATTGAAAGTGCGTTATATCGACTAGAGGGGGGGGGGTGAATAGGCGATTTTTATGAATTCTTCACTGAGGAATTTTCTGGTGAGGAAATTCCTAAATGAAGAACTACTTGTAGCGGAATAAGTACTCAGAAAGGAACATAACAGAGCACATGCACAGTCATCATGATGAAATGAAGACAAGCATAGAGTACAAAAAGCGTAAACACAGGATAACACAAGAAAGAAGACAATCAGACTGAAGAAATAGAACTGAGGAAATTGAGAAAGTCTTCAGTCAAAGTCTTCAAACAGATATGAACAGGCACACAACAATATACATGAGGAAATGAAAGAGTTGAGGAGATAGAACCAGTTAGCTCGGTGAAGACAATGATTTGGTAGACCAGTTCCAACTGCTGTCTCAGTTGTACATCTGGTTGGAGCGGCTGAGTATTTAAACTCGAGGACACCCACTCCCGGACACACAGTCCTCACCGTATTCTCCTTGAGCTAAGGTCACACAGACCTCGCCCAATCACTCGTGGTAATTCTTCAGGTGACTTCCAAACCTTCACAAACTTGGTCACTTGGCGATCCACAATTCCTCTTGGATGCTCTAGACCTTGACGCCTAACCGTCTGGAAGAAGCACAATCTTCAAAGGAAACAAGCGTCGGATCCACGCAGGATCAATCTCTTCAGTGATGCTCAATCACTTGGGGTTTTGTAGGTTTGGGTTTGGGATTTCCTCACTTGATGATTTTCGCTCAAAGTCCTCGGAGGATGGGTTGCTCTCAAATGACAAGTGTCAGTTTCTCTCGGAGCAGCCAACCAGCTAGTGGTTGAGGGGGGCGGCTATTTATAGCCTAGGGAGCAGCCCGACATGATAAGACATAAATGCCCTTGTCTGATATGACCGTTAGGTGGGTGGATATTTTGGGACAGCTGGCGCGTAGCACAGCAACGGTCGGAATTTTGACTATCAAAATCCTCAGGGCTATCATGTTCCTCACTCTGTAGGCAATTCACACTGGTGAATTCCTAACTCCTCAGTCAGAACAAATTCCTCAGAGACTAGAAGAACTTCGTCTCTGTCACTGAAGAATATGACTGAACTGTATGAGATTTCCAAAGGCTTCAGTCGAAGGGATTGGTAGGTGTAGGATTTTGAGTTGAGCATCACATGGAAATCTTTCCTTAGTATTTCCTCGACCCCCTTTAATAGTACGGTGTTTCCTATGACTCAAGAAAGAGAAAATGAAACTATGAAAACAAAAGTCTTCGCGCTTCATATTCCTCGGATGAACACCAAGTCTTCAAGGTCACACCAATTTCTTCACTTTCAAAGTCTTCAGAAAGTCTTCAGATATCCAAAGTCTTCAAAAGAAGAAATTCATTTTTAGGGGTCGACTTTCTCTATAAATATCAAACTCTTCATAGACTTATAGACCTGTGTACACTCACAAACGCATCAGTCACTTAACCTATAAGTCTTCAATACACCAAAATCACTAAGGGGCACTAGATGCACTTACAGACCCGGCCAGGCACCTCGACTCGGCCTCGACAACCAGTACAATACAGCCGAACCCGACACGACCAAGACTTCCCCCACAAGCTAGCTCCACCCGTGGCGTGTTCCTCAACCCAGCCACGGGTCAGCTCCTGTCCCGTCCAGACCGTACGATGGGACGAGTCTTCATTCACTGATAACCGAGGCAACAGTGCCCCGCCCATGCCTCAGGTCAGCCGGAGCGTGGCAACAGTCCCCCACCTGCCCGCTGACCAGGGCCGACGTGGCAACAGTGCCCCCGTCATAACTGCTAACGACAGCAAGCGACGACCTGACGAAGCATCACTGTACCCGACTCGACTCGTCCACTCTCTGATGATTGACAAGACGGCGCACAGTCCCCCTAGGCACGCAAGGCCCGCACCTAGGGGAACCCGACGAACCACAGGCTCCCGGCGGGTCCCAGCCCTGGTCCCTAGATGCTGACGACCCGGACCCACAATCTTGTATTGTTACCATTGTACCCCTTGGGGGTTGGCCTATAAAATCCCCCAAGAGCCCTCACATACACGGGCAAGTAAGCAAGGATAGAGAAGCAGTAAGCACACAGGAAACTAGCCACCGATTAGTAGAACGCACCCAGGGAGAAGGAGCAGCCTAAGCCTTGGCCAGCCTTCCTTCTTCCTCCATACAGGTCCAGGAGCAACCTTGTACTGTCGCATATCAACCACACTCCGCAGGACTAGGGGTGTTATCTCTCCGGAGAGCCCTGAACCTGGGTATGTCTTGCGTCCCGCGCTCGCTCATGCCAACACCGCCTCTGGAGCCCAGCAATGCCCTCGAGCCTCCTCCTCTCTTTAGCCATGCCATGGCATCTACCGTGCGCCCACAAAGACAGTTGTCGCCCACCATGGGGCAGCTCGAGGAGCTGGCCGGGATCATGCTTCAGACGGGGCTCCTCTCCAACTCCGACGAGCCCGTCATGCTGGCGGACGACGTCATCGACGTGCTCGCCGCCTCCTTCGCCGCACTGCGCATCTCCGATGCGCCCGCGGCCGACGAATACCCCAGCAAGGTACTCAGCTACTCCGACTCTTCCTTCTCCCTCGGCGGTGGAATTTCCGTTGGGGCAATGGACGTCCACGTGGAGGTTTTCATCACCGGCACCGACGCTTCCTCTTCGTCGTGCAAGACGAGGAAGGCCGCCGAAGCCAAGGCTGCAGCGGAGTGGGCTGCCTCATCCAACCCACTGCGCGCCGCGATGCAAAGCCTCCACGTCCCCATCGGCACTAACATCGACGCCTCCAACATCGCCGAGGCCCGAGCCCAGCTCGAGGAAAGGCACCAGTAGATGCTGGACCTGACCGAGACGCTCGCCGCCACACAGCATCGCCTGGACTCCGCTCAGCTGGAGCGCAACGCCGCCTACGGCTTCACGCCTACCGCCGCCGAGCCAAGCTGGGTAGCTGACGTGCGAGCCCGGGGAGGAGCGATCGGCCGCGCCCTCGGCGCCATCCCGACCGTCTACGAAACCCCGATGAAGAACATGCACGCTGCCCAGGCGGCCGCGGTCGGCCTGGATCAGCTCATAGGCGAGGAGCTGAAGGAGCGCATCGAGCGGATGCGCGACCTGCTCAACGCGGCTAACGCGCAACAAGATCGCCTCAACCAGCTCGCCAAGCCGGCAGGATCCGGCTCCGCCCGCGTCGGTGGACCCGACGACCTTCAGCAGACGACGTCCTCTCCACCCGGCGAGGTGCACTCCGGCCGAACACGGACTCGGCGCGACCCGGCCCTGACAGCCACCGCAGCTTAGGCGATGAGCCATCCCCGGAGAACCGACGTGGACCCGGCCAGCCTGGCCGGCGTCCGGCTCCGACCAACCCGCCTCCCTGTGGCCCGGTCGCCAGTCGACTTGGCGTGCACGCCGTCGACGACACCGACGCTCGCCACCGCCTCGACCAGCTTGCTCACTCCCTGGAGGTGGAGGAAAGCGACGCCATTGGGCTAGCATGCTTCGGCCCACGCATCCGGGAGGAGCCCTTCCCAAAAGGGTTCATGCTCCTCCATGACACCCCCAAGTACAACGGAATCATGAAGCCGGTGGACTGGCTCACCGACTACACCACCGCGATTGGCATCACCGGCGCCAATCACCGACTCGCCGTGCGCTACGCACTGCTCATGCTTCAAGGGTCAGCCCGCACCTGGTTGAACAGCCTGCCGATGGGCAGCACCAACACGTGGGTCAACTTCGAGTAGGCCTTTGTCCGCAACTTCACGGGGACCAACAAGTGACCCGGCCGCCCCGGCTAGCTTGCCATGTGCATGCAGGGGCTGACGGAGACCGGCCGCGAGTACCTCGCATGCTGGACCAAGCTCCGGAACAGCTGCGAGGGCGTCCACAAGGTTCAAGCGATCCAGTACTTCATCAACGGGTGCCGAGATGACACCCTCCTCAAGCACAAGCTCTTACGCTCCGAGCCAGCCACCATGGCCGCGCTCATGGTGACGGCGAACAAATACGCCAACGCTGACTCCGCCATGAAGATCCAGGTGGTGCTGGATGAAGCCGGCAAGGCAAAGCCGGTTCCCCCTCTGAAGCCGGCCGGTAAGAGCAGCCAGCAGCAGCACCAGCAGAAAAACAAGCGCAAGCCCAACCAACCGGCTCAGCGCTACAAAAATCGGCTCGTCGCGGCCACCGAGCCCGCGGCGGACCCGGTGGCCAAGCGCCGGCAGACCGGCAAGGCGGCGTGGCAACCCGCCATGAGCTTCGAAGAGATGCTCGACGCCCCCTGCAAGCACCACAGCGGCGCAAGGCCATCCACACACACGCTTCGGCAGTGCGGCATCACAAAGCGCATCATGAGGGGCGATGTACCGCCTCCTCCGGCTCCGGCTCCAGACGTGGGACAGCCGCCTCCGCCTCCACCGCCGCCCCCGGCCGGTGGCACGATACACGATGACGCCTACCCAGACCAGAACGCGGCCTACGTCGTCTTCACCAGCCTCAGCGATGACAAGCGCAGCGAGCGCCTCCTTCGGCAGGAGGTGAACAACGTCGTCCCGGCAAAGCCGGAATACATGCACTGGTCAGACCACCCGGTCACCTGGACCCGGGAGGAGCACCCGGCCGTCATGCCGAATCCGGGTGGCTACGCCCTCGTCCTCAACCCCACCATTGTTGCGCGTGATAACCCAATAGTATAGGGGATTGCAACAGTTTTCGAGGGTAGAGTATTCAACCCAAATTTATTGATTCGACACAAGGGGAGCCAAAGAATATTCTCAAGTATTAGCAGTTGAGTTGTCAATTCAACCACACCTGGATAACTTAGTATATGCAGCAAAGTATTTAGTAGCAAAGTAGTATGGAAGTAACGGTAACAGTAGCAAAAGTAACAGTAGCAGTTTTGTAGTAATTGTAACAGCAGCAACGATAAAGTAAATAAACAAAGCACAATATGTGAAAAGCTCATAGGCATTGGGTCAGTGATGGATAATTATGTCGGATGCGATTCCTCATGTAAGGGTTATAACATAGGGTGACACAGAACTAGATCCAGTTCATCAATATAATGTAGGCATGTATTCCGAATATAGTCATACGTGCTTATGGAAAAGAACTTGCATGACATGTTTCGTCCTACCCTCCCGTGGCAGTGGGGTCCTATTGGAAACTAAGGGATATTAAGGTCTCCTTTTAATAGAGTGCCGGACCAAAGCATTAACACTTAGTGAATACATGAACTCCTCAAACTACGGTTATCACCGGTAAGTATCCCGATTATTGTCACTTCGGGGTTGTCGGATCATAACACATAATAGGTGACTATAGACTTGCAAGATAGGATCAAGAACTCACATATATTCATGAAAACATAATAGGTTCAGATCTGAAATCATGGCACTCGGGCCCTAGTGACAAGCATTAAGCATAGCAAAGTCATAGCAACATCAATCTCAGAACATAGTGGATATTAGGGATCAAATGCTAACAAAACTTACTCGATTACATGGTAAATCTCATCCAACCCATCACCGTCCAGCAAGCCTACAATGGAATTACTCACGCACGCGGTGAGCATCATGAAATTGGTGATGGAGGATGGTTGATGATGACGACGGCGATGAATCCCCCTCTCTAGAGCCTCGAACGGACTCCAGATCAGCCCTCTCGAGAGAGATTAGGGCTTGGCGGCGGCTCCGTATCGTAAAATGTGAAGAAACTTTCTCTCTGATTTTTTCTCTGTGAAAGCAAATATATGGAGTTGGAGTTGAGGTCGGTTGACGTCCAGGGGGTCCACTAGGTAGGGGGGCGCGTCCCCCACCCTCGTGGATAGGGTGTGGGCCCCCTGAGGCTAATTATTTCACCAATATTTCTTATTAATTCTAAAAAGTTGCTTCGTGAATTTTCAGGTCATTCCGAGAACTTTTATTTCTGCACAAAAATAACACCATGGCAGTTCTGGTGAAAACAACGTCAGTCCGGGTTAGTTCCATTCAATCATGCAAGTTAGAGTCCAAAACAAGGGCAAAAGTGTTTGGAAAAGTAGATACGACGGAGACGTATCAACTCCCCCCCAGCTTAAACCTTTGCTTGTCCTCAAGTAATTTAGTTCACAAACTGAAAGTGATAACGAACTCTGTTTGCTCTTGTTGTTGCAAATATGTAAAGCCAGCATTCAAGTTTTCAACAAAGATTATGAACTAACCATATTCACAATAACACTTAGGTCTCATATTTACTCATATCAATGGCATAATCAACTACCGAGCAATAATAATAAATCTCGAATGACAACACTTTCTCAAAACAATCATAATATGATATAACAAGATGGTATCTCGCTAGCCCTTTCTGAGACCGCAAAACATAAATGCAGAGTACCTTTAAAGATCAAGGACTGACTAAACATTGTAATTCATGGTAAAAGAGATCCAGTCATAGTCATACCCAATGTAAATTAATAGTAATGCATGCAAATGACAACGATGCTCTCCAGCGGGTGCTTTTTAATAAGAGGGTGATGACTCAACATAAAAGTAAATAAATATGCCCTTCGCAGAGGGAAGCAGGGATTTGTAGAGGTGCCAGAGCTCGATTTTAAAATAGAGATGAATAATGTTTTGAGCGGTATACTTTCACTGTCAACATAACAACTATGAGATCTCGATATCTTCCATGCTACACACATTATAGGCGATTCCCAAACAGAATGGTAAAGTTTATACTCCCCCACCACCAACAAGCATCAATCCATGGCTTGCCTAAAACAACGGGTGCCTCCAACTAGCAACAATCCTGGGGGAGTTTTGTTTAATTTTGATTTGATTTGAGCATGGGACTGGGCATCCCGGTGACCAGCCATTTTCTCGTGAATGAGGAGCGGAGTCCACTCCTCTTGAGAATAACCTGCCTAGCATGGAAGATACAGACAACCCCAGTTGATACATGAGTTGCTCGAGCATACAAACCGGAATTTCATTTGAAGGTTTGGAGTTTGGCACATACAGATTTACTTGGAACGGCCGGTAGATATCGTATATAGGAAGGTATGGTGGACTCATATGGAATAACCTTGGGGTTTATGTAGTTTGGATGCACAAGCAGTATTCCCGCTTAGTACAGGTGAAGGCTAGCAAGAGGGAAGCGACCAACTGAGAGAGCAACAACAGTCATGAACATGCATTAAAATTGATCAACACCGAGTGCAAGCATGAGTAGGATATAATCCACCACGAACGTAAATATCGTGAAGGCTATGTTGATTTTGTTTCAACTACATGCGTGAACATGTGCCAAGTCAAGTCACTCGAATCATTCAAAGGAGGATACCACCTTATCATACCACATCACAACCATTTTAATAGCATGTTGGCATGCAAGGTAAACCATTATAAGCTCCTAGATAATTAAGCATGGCATAAGCAACTATAATCTCTACTTGTCATTGCAAACATGTTTATTCATAATAGGCTAAATCAGGAACGATGAACTAATCATATTTACAAAAACAAGAGAGGTTGAGTTCATACCAGCTTCTCTCATCTCAATCAGTCCATCATATATCGTCATTATTGCCTTTCACTTGCACGACCGAACGATGTGTATAATAATAATAGTGCACGTGCATTGGACTAAGCTGGAATCTGCAAGCATTCAATTCAAGGGAGAAGACAAGGTAATATGGGCTCTTGGTTAAATAAACTATCATGCATATGAGAGCCACTAAACATTTTCATTATGCTCTTCTCCTCTCGACCCCCAAAGGAAAGAAAAGAAATACAACTATTTACACGGGAAAGCTCCCGACAAGCAAAATAAGAACGAGAAATATTTTTGAGTTTTCTTTTAATTATTACTACTACAACATGGAAAGTAAACTAACTATTTTTTTTGTTTTTTCTTAAGATTTATCAAAGTCACAATAAGAAAGCTAGAAAAAGGAATTAAACTGGCATGGATATTACAATGAAAAAGTATGAGCACCGACAACTAGAATGAGTGTGTGAACATGAATGTAATGTCGGTGAGAAATACATACTCCCCCAAGCTTAGGCTTTTGGCCTAAGTTGGTCTAAGCCCATGGATCATGGCTACTCTCTCCGGGTTACTGAGGAGTGTCATCATATTTCCACTGACTGGCGATCTCCTTCGGATCCCACTGATAACAGGATGGTCGATAAGGGTCAAGTGGTTGTTCCGACTCAGGCTCTAGAGCTGATGTCTGGCCACAGAGCGCATAGATGGCCTCCGGCAAGATGAGGTAAGGGCGCAGGCAAGATAATAGTCTCACTGTGCTTCTTATGAAATCTCAAATTATACAAAAGCATCTTATCATCATTTTTAACAATAAACTCCTGTGCTACCATGCTCTTATAATCTAGAAAAGTAGGGGGCAACAGTTTGTCCTCTTTCTCATAATGCCTAATAGGTATCCTGAAATGTTTAGCAAGGCATGCAACATAGATACCTCCAAAGATGGGGCCCTTTGTACGGTTCAGGCTTAAACGTTTAGCAATAATAGCGCCCATACTAACAGAGTTATCATGAATAAAGCATGGAACAAAGTAATGATATCAGGAACACTAAGGTTTCCGCAGTTTCCGCGACCAATTAAGCATCGACTAGCAAATATTGCAAAGTAGCGTAAAACAAGAAAATGTATGCTAGTAATTCTTGCATCGGAAACCTTCCTTGTTTCCCCTACAGTAATAGTATCAATAAATCCATCCACATCTTTATGATGTGGTTCCTCTAAGCTGCCCCCGAAAGGTACCTTGCAAACCGTGCAAAATTCATATAGTGACATCTCCCTAGCCACATCATATAAATGAAACTCTAATGAAGGAGGTGGTTTCTTAGTATAAAAGTAGAAATTCTGCATGAAAGTTTTGGTGAGTAAGAGATACTGTTCAGCCTGGTCGTGGAGGAAGTCAGTGAGGCCCGCATTATCAACCAAAGAATAAAAGTCATCATAAATCCCAGCTTCTCTCAAGAAATCATCACAAGGCAATTCACACGGCCGTACGTCTGCCACACGAGGAAGATTGTACTTGGCCTTTTCATTATCCTTAGCTTGTTTGTCCTTAGAGCCTTGGCTACAAGAGCCCCTTAAGAAAAACCTCTTCATCTTTTTTCTGAAAAATTCTGAAATTTTTAGTAACTCAAAATAAAAGTGAGTCATACTCAACAAAATTGATAGCAACTACTCCCACAAGTGCCTAGAGCCTATATCATGCATTAGAATGACTTGGGACCTCATAAATTTGACATGCAAGCTCAAGAATAGGGTCACCTAGGCAGCAAAAAATTTCAATGAATACAACACTAGAACAAAAACTTATTGGACCATTGGAGTAGTCACATACCAGGAACAATCGCCCAAAGCAGTTTTGTGAATGGAGCTTTGAGCAAGGAGATCGAACATCGTAGCAAAATGAGCTAGAACTCGTGCTTGAGCTGGATGGTGATTTTTTTGGGAGGAAGAAGAAGTGTGTGGGTGCAGGAATAAGTGGA
>NC_041385.1:51507308-51528235 GCF_002162155.2 Triticum dicoccoides
GTAGGGGGGCGTGCCCTGTAGGGTTGGGCGCACCCTGGACCCTCGTGGCCAGGTGCTTGCTCCCCCTGCTGTGTTCTCAGTGCCAGATATTCTGAAATATTCCAGAAAAATCATACTAAATTTGCAAGGCATTTGGAGAACTTTTATTTTCAGGGTATTTTTTATTGCCTGGATAATTCAGAAAACAGACGAAAAATACTATTTTTTACTTTATTTAATCTAAATAACAGAAAGTAAAAGGAGGGTGCAGAAGGTTGTGCCTTCTAACTTCATCCATCTCATGCTCATCAAAAGGAATCCACTTACAAGGTTGATCAAGTCTTGTTAACAAAGTCATTCCGAATAACATGGAACCGAAGAAATTCCGAATAACAGTAGGTTACCTCAACGGGGATATGCACATCCCCAATAATAAGAATATCATATTTCTTTGACAATAGGGAGAGGAAATTCAAAACCACCAATAATGATAGTTGAAAATTTTCTAATAGAATTGATGCTATGAACTTGAGGTTGACTCCTTAGAAAGTGTACCGTATGCTCATTACCATTAACATGAAAAGTGACATTGCCTTTGTTGCAATCAATATCAGCCCCTGCAGTATTCAAAAAGGGTCTACCAAGGATAGTCGACATACTATCGTCCTCGGGAATATCAAGAATAAGAAAGTCCGTTAAAATAGTAACGTTTGCAACCACAACAGGCACATCCTCACAAATACCGACAGGTATAGCAATTTATCAGCCATTTGCAAAGATATTTCAGTAGGTGTCAACTTATTTAATTCAAGTTTACGATATAAAGAGAGAGGCATAACACTAACACCGGCTCCAAGATCACATAAAGCAGTTTTAACATAGTTTCTTTTAATGGAGCATGGTATAGTTGGTACTCCTGGATCTCCAAGTTTCTTAGGCATTCCACCTTTAAAAGTGTAATTAGCAAGCATCATAGAAATTTCAGCTTCTGGTATCTTTCTTTTATTTGTAATAATATCTTTCATGTACTTAGCTTAAGGGTTTACTTTAAGCAAATCAGTCAAACACATACGTAAGAAGATAGGTCTAATCATTTCAGCAAAGCGCTCAAAATCCTCATCATCCTTTTTCTTGGATGGCTTAGGAGGGAAAGGCATGGGTTTCTGAACCCATGGTTCTCTTTCTTTACCGTGCTTCATAGCAACAAAGTCTCTCTTATCATAACGTTGATTCTTTGATTGTGGGTTAGCAAGATCAACAACAGGTTCAATCTCTACATCATTATTATTGCTAGGTTGAGCATCAACATGAACATTATCATTAACATTATTACTAGGTTCATGTTCATCACCAGATTGTGTTTCAGCATCAGAAATAGAAATGTCATTGTGATTCTCAAGTGTGTATACAACAGGTTCACTAGAAGCATGCATCTTTTTAGAAGGACTAGGTGCATCTACATTATTTATCTGAGAATCTTTCTCGATTATCTTAGGGTGGCCTTCAGGATACAAAGGTTCCTGAGTCATTTTATCCGTTCTAGTAGCCACTCTAACAGCAAAATCATGTTTATTATTTAATTCATCGAGCAAATCACTTTGAGCTTTAAGTACTTGTTCTGCTTGAGTGGTAACCATAGAAGCATATTTGCTAATGAGTTTAAGTTCACCTTTAACTCTAGCCATATAATCACTCAAGCGTCCAATCATGTAAGAATTACTCTTTAATTCTCTACCAACATAAGCATTCAAGTTTTCTTGTCTAGCCATAAAGCCATCAAATTCATCCAAGCATTGGCTAGCAAACTTAGTAGACGGGATTTCAACTTTATCATATCTATAGAGAGAATTTACCTTTACTACCTGTGTCGGGTTATCAAGACCATGTGTTTCTTCAATAGGTGGTATATTAAGAACATGTATTTCTTTAACAGGAGGTAAATTCTTAACATCTTCAGCTTTAATACCTTTTTCTTTCATAGATTTCTTTGCCTCTTGCATATCTTCAGGACTGAGAAGTAGAACACCCCTCTTCTTTGGAGTTGGTTTAGGAGTTAGCTCAGGGATTGGCTCGGGAAGAGTCCAATTATTTTCATTAGTCAACATATTATCCAATAGCAATTCTGCTTGACCGACTGTTCTTTCCCTAAAAACACAACCAGCACAACTATCTAAGTGGTCCTTGGAAGCATCAGTTAGTCCATTATAAAAGATATCAAGTATTTCATTTTTCTTAAGAGGATGATCAGGCAAAGCATTAAGTACTCGGAGAAGCCTCCCCCAAGCTTGTGGGAGACTCTCTTCTTCAATTTGCACAAAATTAGATATTTCCCTCAAGGCTGCTTGTTTCTTATGAGCAGGGAAATATTTAGCAGAGAAGTAATAATCCTGGGGACTACGCACACAACTAGGATCAAGAGAATTAAACCAAGTTTTAGCATCACCCTTTAATGAGAATGGAAATATCTTAAGGATATAATAGTAACGAGATTTCTCATCATTAGTGAACAAGGTGGCTATATCATTTAACTTAGTAAGATGTGCCACAACAGTTTCAGATTCATTGCCATAAAAAGGATCAGATTCAACCAAAGTAATTATCTTAGGATCGACAGAGAATTCATAATCCTTATCCGTAACAAAGATAGGTGACATAGCAAAAGCAGGGTCATATTTCATTCTAGCATTTAGAGATTTCTTTTTCAGTTTAGCTAATAACTTCTTAAGATCAAATCTATCATTGCAAGCAAGAATATCTCTAGTAGTTTCTTCATCCATAACATAACTGAGGGAGTCCTGGATTAGGGGGTGTCCGGATGACCGAACTATAACCTTTGGCTGGACTCCTGGACTATGAAGATACAAGATTGAAGACTTTGTCCCATGTCCGGATGGGACTTTCCTTGGCGTGGAAGGCAAGCTTGGTGATACTGATATGTAGATCTCCTCCCATTGTAACCGACTCTGTGTAACTCTAGCCCTCTCCGGTGTCTATACAAACCGGAGGGTTTTAGTCCGTAGGACGAACAACAATCATACCATAAGCTAGCTTCTAGGGTTTAGCCTCTCTGATCTCGTGGTAGATCTACTCTTGTACTACCCATATCATCAATATTAATCAATTAGGAGTAGGGTTTTACCTCCATCGAGAGAGCCCGAACCTGGGTACAAACATCGTGTCCCTTCTCTCCTGTTACCATCCACCTAGACGCACAGTTCGGGACCCCCTACCCGAGATCCGCCGGTTTTGACACCGACATTGGTGCTTTCATTGAGAGTTCCTCTGTGTCATCATATTTAGGCCTGATGGCTCCTCCGATCATCAACAATGATGCGGTCCAGGGTGGGACTTTTCTCCCCGGACAGATCTTTGTATTCGGCGGCTTTGCACTACGGGCCAATTCGCTTGGCCATCTGGAGCAGATCGAATGCTACGCCCCTGGCCATCAGGTCAGATTTGGAAGTTTGAACTACACAGCAGACGTCTGCGGAGACTTGATCTTCGACGGGTTCGAGCCACAGCCGAGCGTGCCGCACTATCACGATGGGCATGATCTAGCTCTGCCGCCGAACAGTGCCCAGGAGGCCGCCCCAGTGTCCGCTCCGACCCTTAGCTCGGAGCCGACTGCGCCAATCGAGGACGGGTGGCTGGACACCGCCCTGGGGGCTGCAATCTCTACGGCGATCGAGCCGAACACCAGCCTTGTCCTTTGTGAAGCATGTGACTCCAAGGAGCCGGACTCCTTTCCGGACTCCGAACCTTCCGCGCCCTTGCCGTTCAAACCTGATTGGGCGCCGATCATGGAGTTCGGCGCCGCGGACATCTTTCAGCACTCGCCCTTCGGCGACATTCTGAATTCACTAAAGTCTCTCTCTTTATCAGGAGAGCGTTGGCCGGACTATGGGATGCGGATGACGAAGAAATTCAAAGCCCACCCACCACCCACCTCATAGCCACTGTCGATGATTTAACCGACTTGCTCGACTTCGACTCCAAAGACATCGACGGTATGGACGACGATGTAGGAGACGAACAGGAACCAGCGCCTATAGGGCACTGGACAACCACCTCATCTCATGATGTATACATGGTGGATACACCTAAAGGAAACGACGACGAAGAACAAAGGTACGCAACGAGGGATCGTTCCCTTGAAAAGCAGTCAAAGCGGCGGCGTAAGCGCCGCCCCAAACCCCACCTCGACAGAGACAGCAGCCATACAGACCCAGCCATAGAGCAGGGTGAACCGGCGGACGGCGAACATGCCACCGAGCAACTGTTCGAACAGGGCAACTTGGGTAAACAAACCAAGCAACCCATCTTCGGCGAACATATTAGTCCGGACGACCTCACGCTGGACAAGTTGCTAGAGCAGAAGAACCTCCACAAAAGGCTCGTCGCCACTGCGCGTAGGCTAAAAAAGCAGAAGCGGAAGCTCAAAACAGCGGAAGATGCACTCAGAATTAGATGGGGCAAAGTACTCAACACCGCAGACAAATACGGAGACAGTCGCCACACAAAGAGCTATCCGAATCGAAAATTACTGCCGGAATTTTATGAGGAGGCCTTAGAGCCCCCACAATCAAAAAATAAGGAAGCCACCAGGTTGGATAAACAACCCCATGGCCAACATGGAGCGGTAAATGGCACCGCACACAAGCCGACATGCGATCCGCACATGGATTCGCATCAAAAAGACGACCCAGCCAGGTCTATCTACGGGCCAAGAAAGCAAGCTCTAGTAAGCAATGCAACACAACAAGTATCCGAACATCACGACACACCCAACTATAGGGGTGCCACACACCCCCTATGCTTCACCGATGAGGTGCTGGACCATGAATTTCCAACAGGATTCAAGCCCGTAAACATAGAGGCATACGACGGAACAACAGACCTTGGAGTCTGGATTAAGGATTATATCCTCCACATACACATGGCTAGAGGAGATGACCTCCATGCCATAAAATACTTACCCCTCAAGCTCAAAGGGCCAGCCCGACATTGGCTTAAAAGCCTTCCCGAAAACACCATCGGAAGTTGGGAAGAGCTCGAGGATGTTTTTGGGGCAAATTTTCAAGGGACCTATGTCCGACCTCCAGATGCAGACGATCTAAGTCATATAACTCAACAACCCGGAGAGTCAGCCCACAAACTCTGGAACAGATTTCTTACTAAAAAGAACCAGATAGTCGACTGTCCGGATGCCGAAGCCTTAGCAGCTTTCAAACACAGCGTTCGAGACGAATGGCTCGCCAGACACCTCGGCCAAGAAAAGCCAAGAACAATGGCCCGCATTAACAAGCCTCATGACCCGCTTTTGCGCAGGAGAGGATAGCTGGTTGGCAAGAAGCAGTACCAGCGTCCCAAGTACATCCGAAGTTAGGGATGGAAGCGGGAAACTGCGACGTAGCAAGGACCAGCGCCGGACCAAGGGAAACAACCCGAAGAGCACGGCAGTCAATGCCGGATTCAAAAGCTCTCGACAGAATCAGAAAAAGCGGCCCCTCAAGGATAACAGGGACGAGCTATCTAACCTAAACAAAATCTTGGACAAAATATGCCAAATCCACAGTACTCCCGGGAAGCCTGCAAACCATACCCACAGGGATTGTTGGGTCTTCAAGCAATCTGGCAAACTCAACGCCAAACACAAGGGGCTCGACATACCAAGCGAGGACGATGACGAACCCCACAAGTAGAGCACTGGAGAACACAAGAAGTTCCCACAGGAAGTCAAAACAGTAAACTCACTTCACGTAACAAAAGGGAAAAACAGAGTGGCGCCTATAGAGAGACGCACCATACGACCTGTCCCAGAGGAGTCTAGCCACTGGTTGTTAAAACCAATCAACTTCGACCATCAAGATTACTCTAGAAGTATCCGGAACGCAGGCTGGACTGCCTTAATACTAGATCCGATAATTGACGGACTTCACTTTACACAAGTCCTAATGGACGGCGACAGTGGTCTAAACCTGCTATATCAGGACACAATCTGCAAAATGGGGATAAATCCAACAAAAATTCGCCATGGCAATACTTCCTTTCAAGGGGTAACGCCAGGCCCAGATACCCATTGTACGGGTTCTCTCCTATTAGAAGTTATGTTCGGCTCCCCCGACAACTTCGGCCGCGAAAAGCTAACCTTCCACATCGCCCCATTTACAAGTAGCTATCAAGCACTACTGGGACGCGAAGCTTTCGCCCGCTTTAACGCAATACCGCATTATGCATCCCTTACGCTTAAAATGCCCGGTCCGTGAGGCATCATCTCATTAAAGGGAAAAATTGAGTGTTCCTCGAGTGCGGAAGACTGTGCGGCTGCCTTGACAACCACACACTAAACCAGCTTCACTAACCAAAGCACCTAAATAGGTCGTTCAGACCCCGGACATGGTTAGACGAGTTCGGCGTAAACATACAAGGGCTTACTAGCCGCACACCCCCGTACAAGGGGCTCCACGCGTGTACAACAAGAGACAATAAAGCTTAATTCTACCCATTTTCTGAATTATACTTTGTTTAATTAATATAACATAGATTTCGCACGATCTTTTTTCAACTAAGTTCCTCTCTTTTATAGATGAACACCATGCTACACCCGTCCAGGATACGGCACAACGGAGACACAGGCGCAGACGTGCAGTAGGGACCCGTTCTAAGAATTCTTTTCAGATTAAGACCCTGCGTAAACCTTTTTCACTGTCTCTTGTTGACACACATCCCCCGGTTTGTTGTTATAACCGAGGAGGAGGCTGACGTCTTGGCATGTGGCCACGTTAGAATTTTGCGCGTACCTGGACACCAGGGGCTTCTTACCAAGGGCGTTGTTCAGCCTATTTTCATAAAGACCGAATACCTTAGGGAGTTTTCGGCTTCGCGAGTTTGGCCTTATATGCATCAGCTTCGAATCATGTCTTTGATCAAATGTTGGGTTTTCCCGGCTCCTGTGTTTTGCTGCCTTACGTTCCGCTCTATCGGCTAAGGCGGCACCAGGAGAACTACTGCGATTGTGCCCCGGTTCGGCCAGGCGAGCACCTCAGTAGAGAAAGCCAAAAACTGACTGTCATGATATAGCGTGAGACTGGTCAACCACTCGATGACCCGCCGGAATCTTTAGGATTCCTCCGCATTAACAAAGGGCCGTTTCCCGGCCAGGCACACATGCACCCCGAATTCGGGCGAGCGCGGTGCCCCTAGGGGCTATATAGTAGCCCCACTGTCAAACTCCTGTGGCTAAGTGAAAGTGATAAAGCATTATAGTCCGGTTGCCTAGTTCGCTGCGCTATCACCTCCTTAATAGGACCTAGACGTTGGATTAAGTGTGAAAATGCTCTTTCTGCAAACACCCCCGCATTATATGCATGGGGGCTGAAGCCGAAGACTGCCATCTTTCAGGTTATATACACATATACATTAACGGCCGCACAGGAGGTATTTTAATTCTTGAAGGCACAAGTATAAAAAGCTTTTATATTCAATCGAAACATTGTTTTACAATAATACATGTTATTTGAACATAACATCCTTCGAGCACCGCGTCTCTATTAAACGAGCGCCCTGCAGAACTTCCTGAAAATAGTGCTCGGAAGGTACTCGGCTCTCGTCGAATCTTGGGATGCAACAGCAATGGCCTTCATCTCCGCCTAGTATGTCTTGACATGGGAAAGAGCCATCTGCGCACCTTCTATGCACGCTGACCTCTTCATTGCATTAATATGCGGCACCGCACCAAGGAGCTGCTGCACCAAGCTAAAATAACTCTTCGGCTCGGGCCTTTTCGGCCACAGATGACTCACGACATACTTCATGGCGAGTCCGGATAACCTATTCAGCTCCGCCCATGCGGCCAAACGATCGGTTAATGGAAGTGGGCGCTCTGGATTGTGGAACTGCGACTAAAAAAGCTTTTCCACTTCGTGGTCATTTTGATCGCGGAAGTGTTCGGTCGCGTCCGAGGCACTCGCCGCCAAGTCCAGATAAGTGTTCGCCGCACTCCACTGCCGGTCCAATGGAGCATATTTAGGATCCCCGAACTTCATCCGCAGCATAAAGAGCTTTCCAGCCGTGATATGTCCGGCCTGACGTAGCTCCTCCTTCATATCTCTCATCGCAGAGCAAGTATCCTTGGCCTCGGTAGTGACCTTCTCTAGGTCATTCTGTGCCACCCGATCTTCTTTTTCAAGAAGCTTGCAGCGGTCGACAGCATTCTTCAACTTTACAACCATCTCGGCTATTTCCTTCCTGCTTTGGCAGTGAGCAGCCTATTCGGCTTTCAGCTCTTCAGCCGCCTTTAAGGCAGCCGCATCGCTTTTCCTGGCCTGCTCCTTGGCTCGGGCAAGTTCCGCCCGAAGGTTCTCCATGGCAGCGGCTCCATATGCATCAAGCACACATGTTGTAAGGTACGGGCATCAAGCTCCTCTTACCAGGTGTCTTTGGAGAAATTACATACCTTGTGCCTCGTCCAGCCGCTTGTTGACAAGCGCGATGTCGGCATCTGCCACGTCAAGTTGCCGCTTTAGCTCGGCAAATTCATCAGTCCGGCTAGCCACCGAACACTTCGCCACCTACATAGGAAAGGCGACATATTATACCTGAGATTATGATCCTCGGCGCGCCGTCATTTTTGACAACGCATAGAGTCTCAGGGGTACTATCTACATAGGGCGCATCTTATATATGCGGATCTGTCAAAAGGTACATCATTTCGCGTACCTCAAAACCTGTCAGTAAACTCCTGACGGCCTCGTACAACCCACTCTCCGCGGATGAAATCCTTCCAATCACCCTATCCATCAACGCACGGTGTTCTTCTGAGATAGATGCTCGCCCGAGTAGATCCTTCAGCTCCTCCGACCGTGCACCGGACGGTGCCGGACTCGTCCGATGGCCTTTTTCGAAGGCCGGACACAGAGGGCCTTGGGGGGCCATACGACTGCCTTCCGGCCCTGCCGGATTCGGAGAAACCCTTTGTGACGACACCTCAGGGTCGCCCGCCTCGCAAGGACGAACGACAGGGGGAGGCGTTCCGCTCTCCATCATCTCCAGACGAAGATCCCCTGAAGATGAGCTCTGCTGAGAAGGGCTGTGATCCGAACTACAAGGTAAAATTTCGGTTATCTTCCTCAGAAATAGAACAGGGATGTCTCTCATTTTAAAACCCCCCTCTTTACTTACGACTCAGTGGAGAGTTGATCTCCTTGGGGGTGCAATGCGACCGAGGCACCCCCCGGCGCCGGACCCTCTGACAAAGATTTCTTCCCTCGCTTTGAGACCATGGCCTCCGGGTCTTCAGAGGCGGTCCTCTTCTTCCCCTGGTTAGAGGAATTCTCGATTCCTCCTTTCCTGACAGCCTCCTTCGGGGAGGGGTAGCTTCCTTGCTCCCCTCTTCGCCTTCTTCCAAAGGCGCGACCTCCAGCATCCTGGTTAACACGGGATCTGGCGTAGTCTCAGGGAGGGGGCCGGACACCTGATTAGCTTTGCTTTCGCTATCCACTCCTGTTTAAGGGACAACTCTTTTAAGGGCAATTTTATGATAAATATACGGATAGCGTGTACGGGTACAAGGCTACTTACTTGAGTATCCAGGCGATTGCAGATCAGACATGCGTCCTCGGACGAGTCCAGACACATTGCTTGTGATCCGAAGAACAATTTGTACATCTCCATGGGCGTCGCGCCCACAAAATGTTGGAGGGCTCGTGGTCCTTCCGGATTAAACTCCCACAGGCGGAGGGGGCGACGTTTGCAGAGCAGGATGCGGCGAATCAGCATAACCTGCGTCACTATGGCCAGATTGATATCTCTTTCTAAAAGATCTCGAACGCGGCCCTGCAACAAGGGCACGTCCTTGGACGACCCCTAGTTAAGCCCTTTATTGACCCATGACGCTAGTTGTGGTGGGGGACCCAAGCGAAAGGCAGGTGGCGCCACCCATTTGGTGCCCCTGGGAGCTGTGATATAAAACCACTCTCGTTGCCATAAGCTGAACTCCTCTTGAAAAGAGCCCTCGGGCCATGGAGCGTCGGCATTGTTGCTTATAACAGCACCTCCGCACTCTCCGTGCTGCCCCTCGATCATCTTCGGCTCTACTTTGAAGGTCTTAAGCCACAATCCGAAGTGAGGAGTAATACGGAGGAAGGCCTCGCACACGACAATGAACGATGAGATATGGAGGATGGACTCCGGAGCTAAGTCGTGAAATTCCAGCCCGTAATAAAACATGAGCCCCCTCACGAAGGGGTCCGTCGGGAAGCCTAGCCCCCGAAGGAAGTGAGACGCGAACACCACGCTCTCACCAGGCTTGGGAGTGGGAATAACCTGCCCTTGAGCAGGCAGCATATGCGAGATTTCGCCGGTTAGATACCTGGCATCTCTTAGCTTTAGCACGTCTTCTTCCGTAACGGAGGAAGGCGTCCACCGGCCTTGAAGGTCGGAGCCGGACATCATCAGAGGTCCGAAGCGCCTGAAATCTGGAGCTTTGGGTGTTGGAACTCAAGGTGAGAGGTGGATTTGATTGAGATTGAAAGAAAGGAGTCGAGCCTTGGTCTCTTTATAAAGAGGTTGAATACCAAGAGCCCTCCCCGTGACTGTTTGGGACTCGCCTTTGATTGAGGAGAAATACCAACATGCACGGTTGGGTTACCCACGCCCGTATTGATGAGAATCCCGGAATAAGGGGACACGATCTCTGCTTCGACAAGACGTGCCAAGGAAACCACCTCGCTAAATGCACTGAGGTGGGACAGTAAAATGATTCGAATAAAGGCTTGGTCATGGCGTGATGTCATGCTGCGGAATACATCAGCAGATTAGATTTGTACAAATATTATTCTCTCTACTGTGGTATGTGGAACTTATTTTGCAGAGCCGGACACTACCCTTGTGATCGAAATCTTCTATGAAGTATGTGGAGGAGGAACCCGCCTTGCAATGCCGAAGACAATCTGCACGCCGGACTCATCGTCATTGAAGCCCGGTTCAGGGGCTACTGAGGGAGTCCTGGATTAGGGGGTGTCCGGATGACCAGACTATAACCTTTGGCCAGACTCCTGGACTATGAAGATACAAGATTGAAGACTTCGTCCCATGTCCGGATGGGACTTTCCTTGGTGTGGAAGGCAAGCTTGGCGATACGGATATGTAGATCTCCTCCCATTGTAACCGACTCTGTGTAACCCTAGCCCTCTCCGGTGTCTATATAAACCGGAGGGTTTTAGTCCATAGGACGAACAACAATCATACCATAGGCTAGCTTCTAGGGTTTAGCCTCTCTGTTCTCGTGGTAGATCTACTCTTGTACTACCCATATCATCAATACTAATCAAGCAGGAGTAGGGTTTTACCTCCATCGAGAGGGCCCGAACCTGGGTAAAAACATCGTGTCCCTTGTCTCCTATTACCATCAGCCTAGACGCACAGTTTGGCACCCCCTACCCGAGATCCACCGGTTTTGACACCGACAATAACCCTCAGGAACAACAGGTAATTCATATTTAGGGGGAGAACCTTCATCATCACTATCTTCAATAATTTCATCTTCAATAATCTCATTCTCTCTAACCCTAGCAAGTTGTTCATCGAGAAATTCACCTAATGGCACAGTAGTTTCAGACATAGAAGTAGTTTCATCATAAGTATTATGCATAGTAGAAGTGGAATCATCAATAAAATGCGACATATCAGAATTAATAGCAGAAGCAGGTTTAGGTGTTGCAAGCTTACTCATAACAGAAGGAGAATCAAGTGCAAAGCCAGATGGCAATTCCTTACCTCCCCTTGTAGTCGAGGGATAAATCTTAGTTCTTTCATTTTTCAAGTTCCTCATAGTGACCAGCAGATATAAATCCCAAGTGACTCAAAGAATAGAGCTATTCTCCCCGGCAATGGCGCCAGAAAGTAGTCTTGATAACCCACAAGTACAGGAGATCGCAACAGTTTTCAAGGGTAGAGTATTCAACCCAAATTTATTGATTCGACACAAGGGGAGCCAAAGAATATTCTCAAGTATTAGCAGTTGAGTTGTCAATTCAACCACACCTGGATAACTTAGTATCTGCAGCAAAGTGTTTAGTAGCAAAGTAGTATGGAAGTAACCGTAACAGTGGTAAAAGTAACAATAGTAGTTTTGTAGTAATTGTAACAGTAGCAACAGTAAAGTAAATAAGCAAAGCACAATATGTGAAAATCTCGTAGGCATTGGATCAATGATGGATAATTATGTCGGATGCGATTCCTCATGTAATAGTTATAACATAGGGTGACACAGAACTAGCTCCAATTCATCAATGTAATGTAGGCATGTATTCCGAGTATAGTCATACGTGCTTATGGAAAAGAACTTGCATGACATGTTTTGTCCTACCCTCCCGTGGCAGCGGGGTCCTAACGGAAACTAAGGGATATTAAGGCCTCCTTTTAATAGAGAACCGGACCAAAGCATTAGCACTTAGTGAATACATGAACTCCTCAAACTACGGTCATCACCGAGAAGTATCTCAATTATTGTCACTTTGGGGTTGTCGGATCATAACACATAATAGGTGACTATAGACTTGCAAGATAGGATCAAGAACTCACATATATTCATAAAAACATAATAGGTTCAGATCTGAAATCATGGCACTCGGGCCCTAGTGACAAGCATTAAGCATAGCAACATCATAGAAACATCAATCTAAAAACATAGTGGATACTGGGGATCAAACCCTAACAAAACTAACTTGATTACATGGTAAATCTCATCCAACCCATCACTGTCCAGCAAGCCTATGATGGAATTACTCATGCACGGTGGTGAGCATCATGAAATTGGTGATGGAGGATGGTTGATGATGACGACAGCAACGAATCCCCCTCTCTGGAGCCCCGAACGGACTCCAGATCAGCCCTCCCGAGAGAGATTAGGGCTTGGCCGGCTCCGTATCGTAAAACGCGATGAAACTTTCTCTCTGATTTTTTTCTTCGTGAAAGCAAATATATGGAGTTGGAGTTGAGGTAGGTGGACGTCCAGGGGGCCCACGAGGCAGGGGCGCGCCCTAGGGGAGGCGCCCCCTGTCTTGTGGACAGGCCCTGGGCCCCCTGACGTATTTCTTTCGCCCAAAAATTCTTATTAATTCCAAAAAGAGCCTCCGTGGATTTTCAGGACATTCCGAGAACTTTTCTTTTCTACACATAAAACAACATCATGGCAGTTCTGCTGAAAACAGTGTCAGTCCGGGTTAGTTTCATTCAAATCATGCAAGTTAGAGTCCAAAACAAGGGCAAAAGTGTTTGGAAAAGTAGATACGTTGGAGACGTATCAACTCCCCAAGCTTAAACCTTTGCTTGTCCTCAAGCAATTCAGTTGATAAACTGAGAGTGATAAAGAAAAACTTTTACAAACTCTGTTTGCTCTTGTTGTTGCAAACATGAAAAGCCATCATTCAAGTTTCAGCAAATATTATGAACTAACCATACTCACAATAACACTTAGCTCTCACAATCACTCATATCAATAGCATAATCAGCTAGCGAGCCATAATAATAAAACTCGAACGACAACACTTTCTCAAAATAATTATAACATGATATAACAAAATGGTATCTCGCTAGCCCTTTCTGAGACCGCAAAACATAAATGCAGAGCACCTTTAAAGATCAAGGACTGACTAAACATTGTAATTCATGGTAAAAGAGATCCAGTCAAGTCATACCCAATATAAATCAACAATAATGAATGCAAATGATAGTGTGCTCTCCAGCGGGTGCTTTTAATAAGAAGGGTAATGACTCAACATAAAAGTAAATAGATAGGCCCTTCGCAGAGGGAAGCAGGGATTTGTAGAGGTGCCAGAGCTCGATTTTAAAATAGAGATTGAATAACATTTTGAGCGGCATACTTTCGTTGTCAACGCAACATCTATGAGATGGCTGTATCTTCCATACTACATGCACTATAGGCAGTTCCCAAATAGAATGGTAAAGGTTTATACTCCCCCAACCACCAACAAGCATCAATCCATGTCTTGCTCGAAACAACGAGTGCCTCCAACTAACAACAGCCCTGGGGGAGTTTTGTTCAATTATTTTGATTTGCTTTGATCTTTTTGGATCATGGGTCTGGGCATCCCGGTTACCAGCCCTTTCTCGTGAATGAGGAGCGGAGTCCACTCCTCGTGAGAATAACCCACCTAGCATGGAATATATAGGCAGCCCTAGTTGTAACATGAGCTGCTCGAGCATACAAAACAGAATTTCATTTGAAGGTTTGGAGTTTGGCACATACAAATTTACTTAGAACGGTAGGTAGATACCACATATAGGAAGGTATAGTGGACTCATATGGAACAACTTTGGGTTTTAAGGAGTTTGGATGCACAAGCAGTATTCCCGCTTAGTACAGGTGAAGGCTAGCAAAAGACTGGGAAGCGACCAACTGAGAGAGCGACAACAGTCATAAACATGCATTAAAATTAATTAACACCGAATACAAGCATGAGTAGGATATAATCCACCATGAACATAAATATCGTGAAGGCTATGTTGATTTGTTTTCAACTACATGCGTGAACATGTGCCAAGTCGAGTCACTCAATTCATTTAAAGGAGGATACCATCCCATCGTACCACATCATAATCATTCTAATAGCATGTTGGCACGCAAGGTAAACCATTATAACTCATAGCTAATCAAGCATGGCACAAGCAACTATAATCTCTAAATGTCATTGCAAATATGTTTACTTCATAATAGCTGAATCAGGAACGATGAACTCATCATATTTACAAAAACAAGAGAGGTCTTGTTCATACCAGCTTTTCTCATCCCAATAAGCCCATCATATATAATCATTATTGCCTTTGACTTGCACGACCGAACGATGTGTATAATAATAAGAGTGCACACGCATTGGACTAAGCTGGAATCTGCAAGCATTCAACTCAAAAGAGAAGACAAGATAATATGGGCTCTAAATTAAATAAACAATCATGCATAGGAGAGCCACTAAGCATTTTCAATACGGTCTTCTCGACCCCCAAAGGAAAGAAAAGAAAATAACTATTTACACAGGAAAGCTCCCAACAAGAAAGAAGAAGAACTAGAAATCTTTTTGGGTTTTCATTTTAATTCCTACTACAAGCATGGAAATTAAACTAACTAATTTTTTTGTTTTTTTAAAGTTTATCAAACACACAAGAAGTAAACTAGAAAAAGGAATTTAAACTAGCATGGATAATACAATGAAAGAGTATGAGCACCGACGACTAGTGTGTGGACATGAATTTAAAGTCGGTGAGAAATACGTACTCCCCCAAGCTTAGGCTTTTGGCGTAAGTTGGTCTAGTACCACAGATCGCCTGGCTGATATCCATAAGTGAAACCGGGGTTGTACTGAGATGCAGAGGCAACCGCCTCTTGAGCTGCAGCGTGTTGGCGAGCTGCCTCCACTCCCCTCTCGTATTCAGCTGCTTCCTCCCTGGTGACAACATATCTTCCTTTTGCCTGATAATCAAAAAGGTAGGGAGCAGGAAGAGTAACAGGGACGACGTTGTGTCTGTCATAGATTAGTTGATAATGGAGGAATTTTTCATTCCTCTCAAGAAAATGATGACTAAACATAGCTTCTTTATCCAAATAAACAGGAGGTATCATCATATCTCCTTCTCGTGGGGCTATATTAAGATAATTAGCCACACGGGTTGCATAAATCCCTCCAAAGAAATCTCCCTTTCTACTATTATTCTGCAACCTACGTGCAACTATTGCCCCCAAGTTATAACCTTTATAACCTAACACAGCACTCTTGAGGGTAGGGTCACGGACCTGTCCCAAGTAACTTACCCTAAGACATCCCTAGAAGAGGTCGCCTTCCAGTCGACCAACGAGGACTCACTCGACCAACGAGGACACACTCGACTGGCCTGAAGGACTCGACCACTAAGACGCACTCGACCACCAGGAGGTCAAGAGGCACTTTGCACCGCAACGGTCTGTAATTAAGTAGACTTTATGATAGTAAAGGCACTTTATGTGGGGCGTTACCAGTAACGCCCCAGACTTAACTCACCTTAAACCTTCTCCTACGTGGGCTGGCTGGGGTCCTGGCGCACTCTATATAAGCCACCCCCCTCCACAGGCAGAAAGGTTCGGCACCTTGTAATCCATACATTCATAATCCACTCGACCGCCTCCGGGCTCCGAGACGTAGGGCTGTTACTTCTTCCGAGAAGGGCCTGAACTCGTACATCCTTTGTGCTTACAACCTCTCCATAGCTAGGACCTTGCCTCTCAATACCTACCCCCCACTCTACTGTCAGGCTTAGAACCACGACAGTTGGCGCCCACCGTGGGGCCGGTGTTTTAGCGATTTTGTGGAGAAGTTGCGATTCTTCCGAGTATTTTCATCATGGTGTCTGCCGGAGTTTTGATCAAGGGCCAAGAGATCCGTCTCGGCGCTTTCACCTTCATCGCCGACGACTCCGCATGGCTCCAGGAGGCTCCACTCGACGTGGATGCGCTCCCCGTCCGCGGTGCGACGCATTTTCGCGCATGTGTCCGCGGCGTTCTGCTGCGGCAACCATCGACCCAGTATCGGTCGGATCTTCCATCTTCCACCCTCCCGGTCTGCCGCCAGCGCAAGCGCTCAGGCCGGTCGAGGCTTCAGCGATGGGTGAGTCACGCGGTGGCTCGCCAGACGACCACTACGCAAGTTGCGGCAATCGAGCCCAACGAATCTCTCTACGGCTTGTTCGATCAGTCGACTGGCTCCGGGAGACTTCATCCGAGTGCGGAAGCAGTGATCCAGCGGCAGAAATCTTGATGGTCAACGGGCCCCATAGCCCTCCTGGCTTCGCCCGCGGTGGTGGAGCAGGTGACGGCGGCGACCCTACTCGAGGTTACGAAGAGTACCAGCCCGAGCCGCTCGACTCTCTGCAAAGAGAAGAGCTTCGCCGCAGGAACGAGGATCCCCTGCGTATTCCTATCGCAGGAGAAACCCCCGAGGCTCGTGCCTTGGAGGAGGCGCGTCTGGCCAATTTGGCCGAGCGCACTCGACTGGAGAACCTTCAGCGAGCACTCGACGATCGCGCGCGGCAACGAGTTCCCGACACCAGTCGACGTCAACTCTTCCCGCCGACTCAGGTATATCGAACTCCAATTCAGAATTTAGCAGCTGCGACTCGTATAGCAGAGTCCATTCAGCCTTCGCAGTCAGAAGCTGGCAGAGGTTTGCTGCAGATCAGGGATCTGCTCCGGGCAGCAGGAGATCAGAATTCAGCCGTGTCTCAGTCGCGCAACAGAATTCACAGTCGATCTGTCACTGTGAATACGGTACAGTCGGCTCACAGCCCCAGATCGCCTCCGCGGCGCGAAGGACATGAGCATCGGCGAGATCAATATGGCGACAGGCTCGACCGAAATGATAGGCGTCGAGTGCCCTATTCCCCTCCGAGGGGTGGGTCTTACGCTCCTCGGCAGCCAGATGATAGGCGTCAGTACAGTACAGGGCGTAGAGTTCCAGTTGACCCCAGGGAGCCAGGCTTCGACGCGCGATCCATTATCGTGCAAGGGTTGGTCGACCGGAACAGAGCCCATCGTGGTGCACTCGACAGAGAAGTGCCCACGAGCAGTCAAGTACATGTTTCTGGTCCTGAATGTTTCAGCAGAGCTATCAGAGCCGCTGTTATTCCCCCCAATTTCAGGTTGGCAACAGGAGTCAGCAAGTTCACTGGTGAGTCTAAGCCTGAAACTTGGCTTGAAGACTACCGAGTGGCAGTTCAGATCGGTGGTGGGAACGACGAGGTGGCCATGAAGCATTTGCCCCTCATGTTGGAAGGTTCTGCCAGGGCATGGTTGACCCAATTACCTCCTAGCAGTATTTACACTTGGGAAGATCTGTCCCGAGTGTTCGTCAGAACGTTCGAAGGGACTTGCAAGCGACCAGCGGGATTGATAGAGTTGCAAGTCTGCGTGCAGAAAACCAATGAGACTCTCAGAGAGTATATCCAGAGGTGGATCACTTTGCATCACACAGTGGAAAATGTCTCTGACCATCAGGCAGTGTGCGCCTTCAAAGATGGTGTCAAGAACAGAGAACTCAGCTTGAAATTTGGTCGAACCGGTGACATGACCTTGAGTCGGATGATGGAGATTGCTACCAAGTACGCCAACGGCGAAGAAGAAGACCGACTCCGAAGCAGCAAGCACAAGCCGAGTCAGTCGGAAAAAGGAAATTCCAGTCGGAAACAGAAGCGGAAGGCTGAACCAGCAGCTCCTGGAGAGGCTCTGGCCGTTACTCAAGGAAAGTCTAAGGGGAAACCAAAAGGATCCTGGAACCCCAAGAAGGTGAAGGATAAAGAAGGGAACGACGTGATGGATATGCCGTGTCATATTCACACGAAGAAAGATGAAGAGGGCAATATCATTTACCCAAAGCACACCACTCGCCAATGTCGACTCCTGATCCAGCAGTTTCAGGGAAAACAGTCTAAGGACAAGGAGAAGGAGTCGGACAAAGCCGAAGACAAAGAGGACAGTGAGGGAGGATACCCGCATATCAACTCCACTCTGATGATCTTCGCAGATGTGGAAAGCAGAAGTCGACTGAAAGTAATTAACCGAGAGGTTAACATGGTTGCCCCAGCGAAGGCAAATTATCTGAAGTGGTCTCAAACACCCATCACATTCGACCAATCTGATCACCCGACTCATATTGCCACCCCTGGGAGGCAAGCGTTGGTGGTCGATCCAGTTGTCGAAGGCACTCGACTGACAAAGGTGCTGATGGACGGTGGAAGTGGGCTGAATCTGTTATATGCAGACACGCTGAAAGGTATGGGCATTCCGATGTCCCGATTGAGCACGAGTAACATGAGCTTCCATGGAGTTATACCAGGGAAGAAGGCTGAGTCTCTCGGCCAGATAGCTTTGGACGTAGTATTTGGCGATTCAAAGCATTTCCGCAAAGAAAAGTTGACATTTGAGGTCGTGGATTTTCAAAGTGCATATCATGCCATTTTGGGGAGGCCAGCCTATGCACGGTTCATGGCTCGACCATGTTACGTGTACCTCAAATTGAAGATGCCCGGTCCCAAAGGTGTGATCACTGTCACCGGAGATAGGAAAAAGGCAGAGGAGTGCTTTCAGAAGGGCTCCAAAATTGCCGATTCCCAAGTGACAGCGGTCGAGTTCGAAGAGTACAAGCAAAACGCAGATCCGAGTGACTTGTTGCGATCCAAGAAGCCCGCCACAGAATCTGCATTCCAGTCGTCCGGTGAGACGAAGCCTGTTCACATCCACCCGACCGACCCCGAAGCAGCTCCGACCCGCATCTCCACAACACTCGACCCAAAATAGGAAGAAGCGCTCATCCAGTTCCTCCGTGAGAACTGGGACATTTTTGCATGGAAGCCCGCTGACATGCCAGGTGTTCCCAGGGGACTGGCTGAGCATCGCTTAAGAGTCGACAAGTCTGCAAAGCCAGTAAAAGAACATCTTCGGCGGTCCGCCGTCCAGAAGAGAAAGGCCATCGGTGAAGAAGTGGCTCGACTGTTGGCGGCAGGATTTATCCGAGAGATATTCCATTCCGAGTGGCTCGCTAACGTCGTCATGGTTCCTAAGAAGGACAAGTCGCTCCGAATGTGCATTGATTTCAAGCACATAAACCGGGCCTGCCCGAAAGATCACTTTCCTCTCCCTCGCATAGATCAAATTGTTGACTCGACCGCGGGATGCGAGAGGCTGTCTTTTTTAGATGCTTACTCCGGGTACCACCAGATCCGTCTGTATGGACCCGATGAAGTAAAAACAGCTTTCATCACTCCATTCGGGTGCTTCTGCTATATCACCATGCCGTTCGGCCTCAAGAATGCCGGAGCCACGTTTATGCGAATGATTCAGAAGTGTCTGCTCACTCAAATCAATCGGAATGTGGAAGCTTATATGGATGATATTGTTGTCAAGTCACGAAAAGGTTCCGACCTGCTCGCTGACCTTGCCGAAACATTTGCCAACCTCAGAAGGTATGATATCAAGCTCAATCCGTCAAAGTGCACATTTGGAGTTCCTGGTGGCAAGTTACTCGGTTTTCTCGTTTCCGAACGGGGAATCGACGCCAACCCAGAAAAGATTGGCACTATTCTCCGAATGAAACGCCCTGTGCGAGTGCACGATGTCCAGAAGCTTACTGGATGCTTGGCCGCATTAAGTCGATTCATCTCGCGACTTGGTGAAAAGGCATTGCCTCTTTACCGACTGATGAAGAAGGCTGACAAGTTCGAGTGGACTCCAGAAGCTGATGCAGCGTTTGCCGAGCTAAAAGCTCTGCTCTCCACCCAGCCGGTGCTTGCTGCTCCAATCAGCAAAGAGCCTCTGTTGCTCTACATCGCAGCCACAGGACAAGTCGTCAGTACTGTGCTAACGGTCGAGCGGGAAGAAGAAGGAAAAGCTCTCAAAGTTCAGCGTCCAGTGTATTATTTGTCTGAAGTCTTGACTCCATCCAAGCAGAGATATCCTCATTATCAGAAGCTTGTGTATGGAATATACATGACCACGAAGAAGGTTGCTCATTATTTCTCTGACCATTCAATCACAGTCGTCAGCGACGCTCCACTATCAGAGATTTTGCACAACAGAGATGCAACTGGTCGAGTGGCCAAATGGGCGATTGAACTTCTTCCCCTTGATATCAAGTTTGAGGCAAAGAAAGCCATTAAGTCCCAGGCAATAGCAGATTTCCTAGCCGAGTGGGTCGAACAGCAACAGCCGACTGAAGTTCACTCGGAGCATTGGACCATGTTTTTCGATGGTTCTAAGATGTTGAATGGTTCCGGTGCTGGGGTTGTCCTGGTTTCCCCCAGAGGAGATAAGCTCAGATATGTGCTCCAGATTCACTTTGATTCCTCCAACAATGAGGCAGAATATGAGGCCCTCCTATATGGGTTGCGCATGGCCATTTCACTCGGCG
>NC_041385.1:51528298-51557776 GCF_002162155.2 Triticum dicoccoides
CAATCAAGTGATGAAAGAGTGGGACGTAAGAAGCCCAGCCATGACTGGATACTGCAGTGCAGTGAGGAAGCTGGAGAAAAAGTTCGAGGGGTTGGAGCTCCATCATATACCCCGACTGAAGAATCAAGCAGCTGATGATCTAGCAAAGATAGGTTCCAAGAGAGAAGCCATTCCGAGTGGTGTGTTCTTGGAGCATATACATACTCCATCAGTCAAAGAAGATCCTTTCACCGAAGAAACTCCGCAGCCCAAGAGTGCCACAGATCCGACTGAAGTTGAAGTCCCAGCGGTGGTCGACTTGATCATGGAGGTTTTGGTAGTCATTCCCGACTGGACGATTCCATATGTTGCATATATCTTGAGGAAAGAACTTCCGGAGGATGAGGAAGAGGCTCGACAGATCGTCCGTCGATCTAAGGCTTTTACCGTCATCAAAGGACAATTATACAGAGAGAGCGCGACTGGAGTCGGACAGAAGTGCATTACACCAGAAGAAGGTCGACTCATCCTCAACGATATTCACTGGAGTCGGATCGAAGCTAAACCAATCAAGAGCCTCGACACCGGTACTGCTGTTAGCTTCATCAGGGAACTAGTATTCAGATATGGAGTCCCGCACAGCATCATCACAGATAATGGGTCGAACTTTGACTCAGAGGAATTCAGAACTTTCTGCAACTCCCAGGGCACGCGGGTCGACTACGCGTCAGTCGCCCATCCGCAGTCGAATGGACAAGCAGAGCGAGCTAATGGACTGATTCTCAAGGGACTGAAACCGCGACTGATGCGTGATCTCAAACACGCGGCTGGAGCTTGGGTCGATGAACTTCCATCTGTGCTCTGGGGGCTGCGGACCTCGCCCAATCGGTCGACCGGAAGAACTCCATTCTTCTTGGTCTATGGAGCCGAAGCAGTCTTGCCAAGTGATCTTCTCCACAATGCTCCTCGAGTCGAAACCTACAACGAAGCAGAAGCTGAACAAGCGCGGCAGGACGCAGTCGACCTTTTAGAGGAAGAAAGGGAGATGGCTCTGATCCGGTCGACCATCTACCAACAAGATCTGCGCCGTTTCCACGCTCGAAATGTGAGAGGTCGAGCCTTCCAGGAAGGGGATCTGGTTCTCCGAGTGGATCAGCACAAACCACATAAGCTTGCTCCTTCTTGGGAAGGCCCTTTCATCGTCACCAAGGTTCTCCACAACGGGGCATACCGTCTTTACAACGTCGAGCATAATATCGACGAGCCCCGAGCTTGGAACGCGGAGCTACTCCGCCCGTTTTACACTTGAGTTGTATCACTCGGATGAGTTGCAATAAAGAACTTCTGTAATTCATGGGTTTAGAAATAACTGTGTCAGCACTTTTTCTTTTTGTCCACATAAAAACTCCCCCTCAGTGGGTGGCTTAGCTGCGAATCCGTTTGGCCTAAGTTTGGAAAAATCCTGTCGAGTGGTGAGCCAGACTCTCACTCGGAGGCTTAGCTGCGAATCCGTTTCACCTAAGTTATAAAAATCCTACCGAGTGGTGAGCAATCCTCTCACTCGGAGGCTTAGCTGCGAATCCGTTTCGCCTAAGTTATGAAAATCCTACCGAGTGGTAAGCCAGCCTTCCACTCGGAGGCTTAGCTGCAGCCTCGTGCTCGCCTAAGTTATAAAAATCCTACCGAGTGGTGAGCAATCCTCTCACTCGGGGGCTTAGCTGCAGTCCAAGCACTCGCCTAAGTTTATCAAAATCCTACCGAGTGGTAAGCCAGCCTTCCACTCGGAGGCTTAGCTGCAGCCTCGTGCTCGCCTAAGTTATAAAAATCCTACCGAGTGAAGAGCGATCCTCACGCTCGAAGGCTTAGCTGCAGTCCAAGCGCTCGCCTAAGCACAGGCACCTTGCTTTGAACCTGCAAAGGACATTTTGAGCCGAAGGCAATCATATTCAAGCGCCAAATTCAAGTTTGAATCGATGTCTAAAGGAACCGAAAGTGCTCAGGCGTCAAGCCTGTTAAAGTTTGTCGGATACAATTCCACTCGGCATACCGAGGCAAATTTAAAAGAGTCGAGCCATAAGAAGTTTTTTACCCCTCCTGTGGAGGGCTGGAAGGTGCGACGAATTCATCAAGGTCAATTCCGTCGGCGATCCGAGTGGCAGCTGCAAGGAAAGTCTCCATAAAGGACCTGAAGTCGTGCTTCTTGGTATTGGCCACCCGAAGAGCCGCCAGCTTCTCCTCTCGTGCATCTTTGCAGTGGACTCGGGCCAGACACAGAGCAACATCTGCACCACACCGAGCTGAGGACTTCTTCCATTCCTGCACTCGACCAGGGATCGTGTTCAAGCGGGCCATTAATGACTCAAGGTCATTCTGAAGTGTCTCCTCAGGCCAGAGCGTCGAGTCGATGCGAGATGTGGCGGCCTTCAGCCTTGCGAGATAATCCACGACGGATGCAACGCGAGATTCCAGTCGGAAGATATCCATGGCAACCTCGTCGTTCACCGGAGAATTGACAGGGTCAAGGTTTGACTCCAGTCGGCTGGTTTCTTCTTCAAAGTTTTGACAAAATTCTGCAAGAGTGATCACTAAGTCAAGGGGATAGTCGAATGGAAGAAGCCACAGTCAGAAATATTTGCCAAACATGGAGGTTTACCTTCGAGCATAAGAAACAGCTTCTTGGCAAAGCCACTCAGGAAGGCCTCCAGCGCAGTCTTCTTCTCAGTCAATTTGCTGACTTGATCGGTCAAGGCAGCTTTGTCAGTTCTCAGTCGACTGACTTCTTTGTTGGCAATCCCAAGAGCAGTTTTCAGGTTGGTATTGTCTTGTTCAAGCTTGGTGACTGAAGCTAACTTCTCGTCAGCAAGCTTGATCTTCTCAGCTAGCTCAAGGTCTTTCTTCTGCTGGGCCTCCTTTACCTTACCTGCAAGACACAGCAAGATCAGATGTTGAAACAAGCAAGAGGAAAAGCAGTCGTCAAGGTCTCACCAAACATACCTTCAGTCTCCTCCTTCGCCTTTGTCAGCTTCTCCTGAACCAGCTTCAAGCTCAGCTCGACTTGAGTATGTTTCTGTTCTAGCTCCGAGTAGCGAGCCACAAGATCACAGGAATTCTGCGAAGAACCAATCGACCAAACGTCAAAAATAATTCACTTCCGAGTGAAAAAGGGAAAAACACACGTTTCTAAGACTACAGCCGAATACAAGTATTCGACCGTAGTCTCGGGGACTACACCCAGTGGGTGCACTCAGCGTGCCCCCACTAATCCTGTCGAAGACAAAGTCGACCAGTCGACCTCAAAAAAAAAAAAAAACAGTGTGCGAGACGCATTATCTAAGACTGTGATCAACTGCAAGCAGTCGACCACAGTCTCGGGGACTACACCCAGTGGGTGCACTCAGCGTGCCCCCACCGGTTTGCGAAATCCAGTCGACCAGTCGACTGATAGAAAGATCGACATTATAAAGCCTAAGGCCGACTGCCAGCAGTCGACCTTAGCCTTGGGGACTACACCCAGCGGGTGCACTCAGCGTGCCCCCGCTAACACGGAGTTTATTCGACACTCCCAGTGGGTGACCAATATAAATCCCGGAAAAGAAAAGTTTTTGGTAGCATATCCAGCAGAACAAACAGCAGTCGACTGACCTGGACATTGCTTTGGAGGGCAGAGCTGGCATCATAAGCTGCTTGACTCGCATCCCGGATGGTCTTCAGCTGCTCCATCATGAGTCCCGCCTGGCGTATCGCCTCCTTCGCCGCACCAGCTTGGTCCTCTGGGACGTGGTGAGTCGTGAAGAGGGAAGGCTGCTGAGCACTCGTCAGTGGGGTCGCGAAGGTCACCGTGTGTCGAGTGGTGTTCTCTCCCTCCACAGTCAGAATTTCAGGCGCTGACACATCCTGAGACACCTTGCCGGCAGGCGCTTTCCGACTCCTCCTGTGCTTCAGCGGCTCTTCATCCTCATCATCATCAGGTAGATCGATAACAGTGTTGGGTGGAGCTGCAGAGAAGTGTCAGGATCAGAGATCGCGAGTCAGTCGACTAAGAATGGTATTAAGAACACGGCACCTGGATTCGAAGTTGCGGCATCCTCCATCTCGTGGTCATCGGCCCGGGCCGAGGTCTCAGAAGTAGCAGCACTGCAACTCCAAAGGATCAGTCGACTAACATCAGTGTCGACCAGAGATAAAGTTCGCATAAGAATAAGAAAATATGAACAACACAATTACCCTGAAATGGTGGGGATGGACACCTTCATCTTCGGCAGAAGCTTGGTCGGCTTCGATGAGGCCGCCCTGGGCTGCTTCGGCGCCTTTTCAGTCGGCGCCGGAGAGGTGGTCCGAGGGCGCTTGGTCGACTGGGCAGCAGTCGCTACCCCCTTACCACGTTCGGTCGAGGGGTCGTGGACAAGTTTCGACCGCCTTTCTGAGCGCGGTGGAACGACCTCCTCCTCCTCTTCTTCCTCGTCCTCGAGGTCATCGTCATCACCTTCATCATCATCATCGTCGTCGTCATCCCCTGCAGCATCCGAGTCCCATTCCTCCTCTCCCTGGCTCTCGCCCCCGCTCGCCTCACCTCCGCTCGCCTCGCCCCCGCTCGCCTCGCCTTCTTCAGTCGAAGCTTGTGCCCCATTGGGCATCGAGTACAGCTCGGTGAAGGCCTAGCAGTCGCCCAAACAACGATCAGTCGACCAGTCGACAGGATCGGCAGAAATGAATACAACAAAGACACGACGGAAAGCAGAGCAAGTGTACCTTGTTTGGGACGCTGTCGTGGTCGAGTGGAGGAATCCTTCTGGCTCCGCGCGGGTTGTCCCTGTTCCCGGTAACGGCTACCATCCACCTTTCCAGAGTGACATCGTCGACTTCTTCTGGATGGACTCTGGTCTCGTCCGCGGGCCCACAGTACAACCACATGCAGTGGCTCCGGAACTGGAGAGGTTGGATGCGGCGCTTGAGGAAAACCTCCAAGAGGTCCATGCCTGTCACTCCGTCCCGAACCAGCTGCACCACTCGCTCCATCAACATCTTCACGTCGGCTTTCACCTCCGGAATCAGCTTCAGAGGGGAGGGCTTGTTCACTCGGTCCATGGTAAACTGAGGGAGTCCACTCGACTGCCCTGGTGTCGACTGGACTTGGCAGTAGAACCAAGTCGACTGCCAGCCCCTGACGGACTCGGGAAAAGACATGGGCGGGAAGGTGCTATTGTTCCTCACCTGAATCCCCAGGCCCCCACACATTTGGACGACTCGGGTCTTCTCGTCACCTGGGCTCGCCTTTTTCACGGTCTGAGAGCGACACGTGAAGATACGTTTGAACAAACCCCAGTGCGGTCGACAGCCCAAGAAACCCTCGCACATGGACACGAACGCAGCAAGGTAGGCAATGGAGTTTGGGGTAAAGTGGTGGAGCTGCGCTCCAAAGAAATTCAGGAAACCCCGGAAGAAAATGCTCGGTGGCAAGGAAAACCCCCGATCGACATGAGTGGCCAGGAGCACACACTCACCCTCTTCTGGCTGTGGCTGCCACTCCTTCCCCGGCAACCTCGCAGCTCTGTGAGGGATCAAGCCCTCGTCGGCCATGTCGAGGAGGTCCTTCTCCGTGATGGTCGACTGGATCCAGTCGCCTTGGACCCAGCCTTTCGGCAGGCGGGATCTGGACGAGGATCCTCGGCGGCTGGTGGATCTCCCCTTCGCCTTCTCCGATGCCGACGCCTTCTTGGCACGCTCCAGCGCCGCCGTCTTCTCCTTGGCCATGGTCGCCGGTGGGATGCACGAAGGGGAGCGGTGCGGAGGCGAGAGCAGGCACGCCGAGCAGGGAGGAAGGGAGCAGAGGGAGAGAGGGAGAATGCGGAGGCGCAGCACAGAAATCCTCGCCGGGCACATTTATAAGGTCCCTTCCGAGTGGCTGACGTGTGGGCCCGGTCGATCTAATCATATCTGTGAGCAGTTATGGAGACTGGATACGTGGCGAAAAAGGCGGCGCGGAGATCGAGGCGTCTACGCCCCGTCCCATCCGAACGCCGCGGTCCCCCCGCTTCGCGCGCGCCCCCAAATTTCGCACCCCGCAGAATCCGCGAACAACAAATCTGCCTGTCAGACGCGGCGATTCCGGCGATCCGTCGCTCGGAGATCGACGAAGCTCGAAAGATCACTCGACGCAAAAATAGAATGGATCGAGTCGACCGAAGACGAATTGCTCCTTGTCAACGAAGAGATTCTTTGATCCAGAACAGCGCACAACTAGAGCGCAAAGGTTAATCGGAAACGACATCAACTCCTTCTTCACTCGAAGCCTCAATCCATTCGGGGGCTAATGATGGGGTTATGTACCTAGGGTAGGGTCACGGACCTGTCCCAAGTAACTTACCCTAAGACATCCCTAGAAGAGGTCGCCTTCCAGTCGACCAACGAGGACTCACTCGACCAACGAGGACACACTCGACTGGCCTGAAGGACTCGACCACTAAGACGCACTCGACCACCAGGAGGTCAAGAGGCACTTTGCACCGCAACGGTCTGTAATTAAGTAGACTTTATGATAGTAAAGGCACTTTATGTGGGGCGTTACCAGTAACGCCCCAGACTTAACTCACCTTAAACCTTCTCCTACGTGGGCTGGCTGGGGTCCTGGCGCACTCTATATAAGCCACCCCCATCCACAGGCAGAAAGGTTCGGCACCTTGTAATCCATACATTCATAATCCACTCGACCGCCTCCGGGCTCCGAGACGTAGGGCTGTTACTTCTTCCGAGAAGGGCCTGAACTCGTACATCCTTTGTGCTTACAACCTCTCCATAGCTAGGACCTTGCCTCTCAATACCTACCCCCCACTCTACTGTCAGGATTAGAACCACGACAGCGCCACCCCTCCTGGATCTCTCACCGGGGGTGGGATTCGCCGATCAAGTTAGAGCCAGATTCTCTACTCAGGTTCATTGCCTCGACCCTCAACTTGCCTTCCATCTTGTTATCTCTTTTAGGCATTCAAATTTCCCTCTCTCTATTGAGTATGTTGGCCTTGCTCTTCAATCATGTCTTGGGGGCTTACCTTCGGGGTTTCATGTCACCCACATTCGGGGGAGAGTTTATAAATTTTCTGTCGTCTCTACGGCTGTGGGATTTATGATCTACCGCCTTAGATCTTTTAGATGCCCATTGCTCTATTGCCACTTTCATCTTTGGGGCTTTGGTGGTCCGGCTTGGATCAGAGAATACAAGAATTGGCTCTATGAGCATGATCTCGAATGGACTACGGTGAAATCCCCCCGTCGCACCCTCACCGGTGCAAATTCGATTCCAGTCGGCCACCGCCAACCTCTTCCTTTTTCGTTGGCTGAGTCAGTAACCCATGCAAACCAACCTGCACTTTCCTCGGATCACGTGCCAACCGTGGGCGCGATCATCCCCGTTCAAAATCCAAATCGTGGAGCCTCTCCATCGGCCCACTCTACCAACCCACAGCCCATTATTCCAACCACTGATTCACTAGCCCATGAGGATCGAAGTAGACTGGCCTCGGCCCATTCAGACCCCACCAACCCAAACTCACAGGCCCAACGTTCGGCACCCAACATTATCCCTCAAATTCATCAGCATCCTTATCCGTTTTTCTGCGGTAAATGCTTATCCTGCGGCCATGCTCGTGCGGATTGCAAAGATCAGTTCAGATGCCGGGGTTGTTATAGATACGGGCATATTTTTTGATTTTGTTTCAACTCCAAAAAATCTGCACCCAAGTATCGGGTGAAATCACACCTGCCCACCAACCCTGCGCCCTCGCCCGATAACCCGCACGTCGACTCATCTCCCCAAAACCCCCCTTCACCCCCCCGTCCAACCAGCTCGCCCTGTCATTCGCCCTGCTCTGCCTCGAAACCGTGCTCTGCTCCACAAGCCTTCTCCACCTCCGCCGCCCTTCCTCCCTCCAACACAGCCATGGACACCTACCCATGCGACCCGCTGCCACTTCTCCCTCCTGGCACCGCCGTCATGGACACTGACGGTAACCGACGCCGATGCACCTACCATTATCTCGGCGGCGAACCCCTGGTCCAGTCAAGCGACTGGGCCATCATCTCCCTTGCACCACCGCCGGACCCAAATCAGTTCGAGACAGATGCTATGATCATCACTCATTTGCTTGACCACGAGCACGGCTTTCGTATCACAGAGATCTCTCACTGCGGGATGGGAGCTGCTCTCGTCCGCTTCCGCAACGCGTGCGACATCGACACCGCCATCGCCAACAGCCCATACTTCGTCGGTGATTCTGTTCTGAGGATCATTTGTGACGACCGAGGTATCAACCATAGAGACTGCACCTTTACTCATGACGTCTGGATTATGATGGTGAACTTCCCTCTTGAGGCTTGGAGGCCTGACAAAGTTAGAGAAGCTGCTAGTGGATTTGCTAAATTCCTTGTTTGGAACCATGACATGTCAAATAGAGCTCGTGTTCTTGTTAAAGTCAGAGTGCCTGATCTGCTAGAAATCCCTGTTAGCCATGTTATTTGTGAAAGTCTTGATGATTATGGTCATGGTCAGTCATGGACATGTGCGGTCTATATCTTGCATGCGGATTTGCTTGGAGCCATGGGTGGAGATGAGGACCCAATCCCTCCTGATGGAGTTATGCACCCCATGCCATTTGCTCCTTCCGGTGGTATTTGGCATGGTGCTGATTTCCACAATGACCAAAATCCAAATGCGGCACCTGCTGCTCACCATGCTCCTGAGGAGAACCAAGATGCTGGGCCCATGGTCTAGACGCCACCACAAAACCCTAAGCAGGTCCAGGACATGCCTTTCCAGCCTGCCATGGAAGCGGCTGACTCATTCTTGGCGCTTCATGACATGATGTCAAAAATTATGGCGACAATCCTTCAGCTGCTGGAAGATCTTCTAGATACCTTCGTGGTCAGCTCCAAATGCCAACTGATCAATATTGACGATGATGAGCATGGCACTGTCAAAAAATATCTGCTCACCATCACCACTGAGCAGTCATTAGAACCTACAGCCTCATCTGTCCTCATTGAAGAACTGTCTGAACCTCCTGTGTTATGCTCCACTGATGTTGTTGAAGATGATCTTTCTCCTGCTATGCTGGACTTCATGGCCAGCAACCAAAACTCAACAGCTGAGGACGAGCCGCATGCACCTGCTTTCTTGCTTCCTTCTGCAATATATGTCCCGACCGCTCAACACAAGCGCAAGAAGAACAATGCTCCTTTGGATGTTAATGACCTTCGCCGCAGTCGCAGACTGGCGGGTCTTAGTGTTGAATTTAAAAATGTACTGCTATCAAGGCCAAGGAGTGGGATCAGTGCAAAAAGAATTTATCTTCGATATTTGAACATGTCATCTGCAATCCTGAAGCTGGACCACCACCAGAGCTGCCACTAGAGACAATCCAAGCTATTGCTGTTAAGCAGTGTCTGATCCCTCCCGAGGAGGTGTTAGGAGAGAAGCTGATGGCCCCTGCTTCCCATGATTAAGTCTTATCTTCTCTGCTTTGGGCCTTGCTATATTAAGGTCTTATATGGCCTTAGGCCAGCTTTATTCTTAGTTTCTTCCAATAATGCTACTTCTGCACTATTTATGAACTTGGTCTGTAAGGAGTTAAACTCCAGTATTTACTTTTGTGGCTGGGATCCTATGATACAATTATTTTGCTGTCCAAGTTGTCTGAAGGGTTGGATGATTATATTCAGTATTATGTCCTTGTGAAATCAAGTTCTCCTATCTAGAATGACCTATCTGCTTCTTACATTTTGATGAGATCTGATAATCATAAAATGATTATGTCATTTTTATTCAGTCTAAATACCACCAATTTTTCCAATGAATAGAAAATGGAATATATTAAATTGGAATATAAGAGGCATAAACTACCAAACCAGATGGGATGATTTAAGAGAAAAAATTGATGAGAGTAATTGTGGTATTATATGCCTTCAAGAAACAAAAAAAGAAGCTTTTGATCAATATTATCTCAGAAATTTCTCTCATGGGAGATTTAATTAGTTTGCATATACCCCCTCTGTGGGACTGTCTGGTGGATTAATAACAATATGGAATGGCAGTCTCTTCAGTGGTTCAGTTGTCAGTCAATCCTCCTTTCAGATTACAGTCAAATTATTATGCAATTTATCTAGCAACATTTTTTATGTCAGCAATATTTATGGACCCTGCCAGAATGAAAACAGAACATATTTCTTTGATTGGTTGGACAATATTGATGCCTCACAAATGGACCATTGGATTCTTGCTGGTGATTTTAATTTAGTCAGAAGCCCACAGGACAGAAATAGACCTGGTGGAGATGCAAACAATATGTTGAGATTTAACAGTATTCTGCAACAGCTTGATTTAGTGGAAATTCCACTCAAGGGTAGGAACTTTACATGGAGTAATATGCAAGACTTACCTCTTCTGGAGAAACTGGATTGGATTTTTACCTCTGCAAATTGGTCTATTAATTTCCCAAATATTCTGGCATACCCACTGGCTAGAGTTTCATCTGACCATATCCCTATTCATATTCAAATTGGCAGTGATATTCCAAAAGCCTCTATATTCAGGTTTGAAAATTACTGGCTGGAATTTGATGGATTTTATGAAACTGTTCTTCAATGTTGGAACAGAAACCAATCATTACCAAATTCTGCAAATGATATAACTGCCATATTTAAATGCCTCACATTGGGTCTTAAGAAATGGAGCAAAAACTTGTCCAAGCTCAATACTAACATCTCTGCTTGTAATTATGTATTATCTATGATGGATGGTATTGAAGATCAAAGAGCTCTGAGTATTATGGAAGCTAACTTTAAGATCATCCTGAAACAACACATCCTCAAGTTACTGGAGGTTAAAAGGATTTATTGGAAGTCAAGATTTAAAATGAGAAGTGTGAGACTTGATGATGAAAACACTGATTTTTTCCATGCAATGGCCTCCCAAAGTTACAGGAAAAATTATATTACTTATATTGTTGGAGAAGATGGAATCACTTACCAAAATCATGATCATAAAGCTGCAATTATTTGGAGGTCCTACAAAGATAGATTGGGCTCATCCATTGATCCTCACATGGTTTTCAATCTTGAGGAACTGATCCAACCACAAGACCTATCTTCTCTTGAAGCTCAATTCACTATGGAAGAAATTGATCAGGTTATTAAAGAATTTCCCACTAACAGAGCTCCTGGACCAGATGGTTTTAATGGAACCTTTTTAATCAAATGTTGGGATATTATTAAACAAGACTTATATACCATGATTTGGGATTTCTTTGAAGGAAACTGTGATATTCAAAGTATAAACACTGCTTTTATTACTCTCATTCCAAAGATTGCAAATCATGAGAATATGAATGATTTCAGGCCTATTTCATTGGTTAGTCTTCCACTCAAGATCATTACCAAACTTTTGGCAAACAGAGCTCAAAAGATCATCACTTCTATTATCCACCAAAACCAGTATGGTTTTATAAAAGGCAGAAATATTCAAGACTGTCTAGGATATGCTTTTGAAAACCTCCATTTATGCCACCAATCAAAAAAACCTATCATCATTTTAAAGCTTGATTTTGAAAAAGCTTTTGACAAGATTGAGTATATGTCAATTATTGCTATGTTAAACGCTAAAGGTTTTGGACCTAGATGGATCAATTGGGTTAATAACATTCTTCAATCTGCTTCTACTTCTGTTCTGCTTAATGGAGTGGCTGGAAAAAAGATTATTTGCAAGAGAGGTGTCAGACAAGGGGATCCACATTCCCCATTACTATATATCATCAGTGCTGATCTACTTCAATTTGTGGTCAATGCTGCTTGGGCCAATGGAGAAATCTCTCTTCCTATAAATCGTGCTTATGGACAGGACTATCCTATAATACAGTATGCTGATGAGACCCTAATGATTATGCCTGCTTGTGAAGGTGAGATCATGCACCTTAAATACTTGCTCAACATATTTAGTCTATCCACTGGTCTGTTTGTCAACTTCAGCAAGTCCTCAATGATTCCAATAAATATTGATCAACCATCAGTTTCAGCACTTGCAAATTCATTTGGCTGCAAGGTGGAAAGCCTCCCATTCACATATCTAGGCTTACCCATGGGCACCACCAACCCTCTGTTATGGATCTTATTCCTGTCATATCCAAAATTGATAAAAGGCTATCTAGAGTGACTAGATTCATGAACTACTCTGGCAGACTCACATATGTTCATTCTATTGTTGCTTCCATGCCTATTTTCTCTATGTGCTCTCTTAAAGTTCACTACACCATATTGGATCATGTGGACAAATCTAGCAGGCACTTTCTCTGGTATGGAAAGGAAATTAATAGAAGAGGAAAATGCCTGGCCAGCTGGGATATGATTTGCAAACCAAAAAGTCAAGGTGGTCTTGGAGTTCTGAACCTGAGAATGCAGAATAAAGCCCTTCTTATCAAGCATCTCTATAAATTTTACAATAGAATGGAGGTTCCTTGGGTCAAGTTAATTTGGGAGGCTCATTATCAAAACAATGAGGCTCCACACACAAATCCCAACAAAGGATCATTCTGGTGGAAGGATTGTATGAAAATGTTTGATCTATTTAAAGAGATGACTACTTGTGAGATCAGATTAGGAAACACTTGCAAATTATGGGATGATAGTTGGAATGGAGAGATTATGCATTTCAAATTCCCTGAACTCCATTCCTTTTGCAACCAGCAGAATATCTCAGTCAAAAAAGCCAAAGATAATGGGAACCTATACAACTTGTTCCAGCTTCCTCTTTCCATCACTACCCATCAGCAATTTCATCTTCTTTCTGATAAATTACATAATATCAGATCCAACAATGACAAGGATATATGGGATTTCAATGGGGGTAGTAGTTTAAATATGACCAAGAAGATTTATAACTTCTTACTGAGAAATGAAGATGCTGTCATCACTTTCAAATGGATATGGAAGTCATACTGCCTTCCAAAACATAAATTCTTTTGCCGGCTTCTTCTTCATGATAGAATAAACACATGTGACCTTCTGACCAGGAAAAATATGCATCTAGATTCCACACAGTGTGTATTATGTGATGATGATGACTATGAGGACAGAATACATCTTCTTTTCTCTTGCCCATTCAGCCAGGGTTTTTGGTGGAACATTGGTCTTGAATGGAACACTGATCTGAATATCCATGATATGATTATTGAAGCCCAGCAAAGATATAAACTTCACCATTTCATGGAAATTCTAATTATTGGATGCTGGAGTATATGGAATCAAAGAAATGATCTGATATTTGAAGGGATCCCTTGCTTTATCAATGACTACAGATATGAATTTATCAAGACTTTCAAATTGACAATGCTAAGAGCCAAGCCCAGTTTAAAGGAGGGAATGTCTTCATGGATTGATAACATTTAATTTATTGTTTTCTGTATTTACTCAATAATCTCCCTGGTTGTCTCCCCAACAACCATTGTAAAGACTTTGTGATCCATTATTATAATGAAAAAGATCTACAATAAGGCTTTTGCCTTACTGTTTTATGGTCAATAAACAAATAAATATCAAATATGACACTAGGAGAATTACACACACAATTATATTTAAACCACTGCACAAAGGAATCAGTCAATTGATAGTACTGAGGACACTTATCTTGTAAGAAGTCCTCCAGCTCAGCATTACACACAAATGCGTCAAATTCCTCCTTAAAACCTGCTTCAACCATACAATCATCGGATGGCCACTCACAGGCTCGTACATTCGCGTCCCTCGGCAGTGCAACATCTTGCTCACGTATAGCAATCCTAGGCCCTTTCTTCGCCGAGGAACCACCTTGGTACATTCTTCTAAGCATGTTTCTTTTTCTGAAATAAATCTGAAATTTCTAGTAACTTCAAAATAAAAGTGCATAAAACTAAACAAGATTGATAGCAACTACTCCTACAAGTGCCTAGAGCCTATATCATGCATTGGAATTGTTTGGGACCTCAAAAATTTAACATGCAAGCTCAAGAACATGGTCACCTTATGCAGCAAAAATTTGCAATGAATAAAGCACTAGAAAAAAAACTAATTAGACCAATGGAGGAGTCACATACCAAGCAATAATCTCCCAAAGCAGTTTGGTGAATGGAGCTTTGAGCAAGGAGATCGAAAATCGCAGCAAAACGAGCTAGAACTCATGTTTGAGCTGGATGGGGATTTTTTTGGGTAGAAGATGGAGTGTGTGGGTGCTGGCATAAGTGGAGGGGAGCCACCAGGGGCCCACGAGACAGGGGGGTGCGCCCCATAGGGGGGGCGCCCTCCACTCTCGTGGCCTGGTGCTTGCCCCTCCTGCAGTGATTTCAGTGCCTAAAATCCTCAAATATTCTAGAAAAATCATACTAAATTTGCAGGGCATTTGGAGCACTTTTATATTTGGACTATTTTTTTAATGCACGGATAATTCAGAAAATAGACAGATAATACTATTTTTGCTTTATTTATTCTAAATAACAGAAAGTAAAAAGAGGGTACAGAAGGTTGTGCCTTCTAGTTTCATCCATCTCGTGATCATCAAAATGAACCCACTAACAAGGTTGATCAAGTCTTGTTAAAAAACTCATTCCGAATAACACAGAACCGGAGAAATTTCGAATAACACTAAGTTACCTTAACGGGGATATGAAAATCCCCAACAATAAGAATATCATACTTTTTCTTGACAGTAGGGAGAGGAAATTCAAAACCTCCAAAAATAATAGTTGGAACTTTTTCAATAGAATTGATGCTATGAACTTTAGATTGTTTCCTCGGAAAGTGTACCATATGCTGATTACCATTAACATGAAAAGTGACATTGCCTTTGTTGCAATCAATAACAGCCCCTGCAATATTCAGAAAAGGTCTACCAAGGATAATAGACATACTATCGTCCTCGGGAATACCAAGAATAACAAAGTCTGTTAAGATAGTGACATTTGCAACCACAACAGGCACATCCTCGCAAATACCGACAGGTATAGCAGTTGATTTATCAGCCATTTGCAAAGATATTTCAGTAGGTGTCAACTTATTCAATTCAAGTCTACGATATAAAGAGAGAGGCATAACACTAACACCGGCTCCAATATCACATAAAGCTGTTCTAACATAATTTCTTTTAATGGAGCATGGTATAGTTGGTACCCCTGGATCTCCAAGTTTCTTTGGTATTCTACCCTTAAAAGTGTAATTAGCAAGCATGATGGAAATTTCAGCTTCTGGTATCTTTCTTTTGTTTGTAATGATATCCTTCATATACTTAGCATAAGGGTTTGCTTTCAGCATATCAGTTAAGCGCATACGTAAGAAAATAGGTCTAATCATTTCAGCAAAGCGCTCAAAATCCTCACCATCCTTTGACTTGGATGGTTTAGGAGGAAAGGGCATGGGTTTCTGAACCCATGGTTCTCTTTCTTTACCGTGCTTCCTAGCAACAAAATCTCTCTTATCATAACGTTGATTCTTTGATTGTGGGTTATCAAGATCAACAGCAGGTTCAATCTCTACATCATTGTTTTTGCTCGGTTGAGCATCAACATGAACATTAACATTATCACTAGGTTCATACTCATCACCTGATTGAGTTTCAGCATTAGAAATAGAAATATCATTGGGATTCTCAAGTGTGTTTACAGTAGGTTCATTAGAAGCATGCAAAGTTCTATCATTTTTCTTTTTCTTCTTTTTAGAAGAACTAGGTGCCTCTAAATTATTTCTGTGAGAATCTTGCTCGATTCTCTTAGGGTGGCCTTCAGGATACAAAGGTTCCTGAGTCATTTTACCAGTTCTAGTAGCCACTCTAACAGCAAAGTCATTTTTATTATTTAATTCCTCAAGCAAATCATTTTGAGCTTTAAGTACTTGCTCAGCTTGAGTAGCAACCATAGAAGCATATTTGCTAACGCGGTGAAGTTCATCTTTAACTCTAGCCATATTATCACTTTCGCGTCCTATCTCGAAAGCATTGTTCTTTAACTCTCTACCAACATAAGCATTAAAACTTTCTTGTCTAGCCATAAAGTCATCAAATTCATCTAAGCATGGCGATGAAATTTAGTAGAGGGGACTTCAACTTTATCATATCTATAGAGAGAATTTACCTTCACTACCTGTGTCGGGTTATCAAGACAATATGGTTCTTCAACAGGCGGTATATTAAGACCATGTTTTTCTTAAATAGGAGGTAAATTCTTAACATCTTCAGCTTTAATACCTTTTTCTTTCATTGACTTCTTTGCCTCTTGCATATCTTCAGGACTGAGAAATAAAACACCTCTCTTCTTCGGAGTGGGTTTAGGAACAGGCTCAGGAGTTGGCTCAATTGGTTCAAGAATTGCTTTAGGAAGAGTCCAATTATTTTCATTAGTCAACATATTATTCAATAGTATTTCAGCTTCGTCGACTATTCTTTCCCTGAAAACACAACCAACACAACTATCCAAGTAGTCCTTGGAAGCATCAGTTAGTCCATTATAAAACATATCTAGTATTTCATTTTTCTTAAGAGGATGATCAGGAAAAGCATTAAGTAACCTGAGAAGCCTCCCCCAAGCTTGTGGGAGACTCTCTTCTTTGATTTGCAAAAAAATATATATTTCCCGCAAGGCAGCTTGTTTCTTATGAGCAGGGAAATATTTAGCAGAGAAGTAATAAATCATATCCTGGGGACTACGCACACAACCAGGAGCAAGAGAATTGTACCAAGTCTTAGCATCACCCTTTAATGAGAATGGAAATATCTTAAGGAAATAAAAATAGCGAGATCTTTCATCATGAGTAAATAGGGTAGCTATATCATTCAACTTAGTAAGATGTGCCACAACAGTTTCGGATTCAAGGCCATAAAAAGGATCAGATTCAACTAAACTAATAATTTCAGGATCAACAGAGAATTCATAATCCTTATCAGTAACACAAATAGGTGAAGTAGCAAAAGCAGGTTCTGGTTTTATTCTAGCATTAAGAGACTGCTGCTTCCATTTAGCTAATAATTTCTTAAGATCCGATCTATCATTACAAGCAAAAATTTCCCTAGAAGCTTCTTAATTCATAACATAACCCTTAGGAACAACAGGCAATGCATAATCATTGGGGGAACGTTCATCATCACTATCATCAATAGCATCTTCAATATTTTCATTCCCCCTAACTCTAGCACGTTGTTCATCAAGAAATTCACCTAATGGCAAAGTAGTATCACGCACAGAAGTAGTTTCATCATGCATAGCAGAAGTGGCATCATCAATAACATGCAACTTATCAGAATTCATAGCAGTAGCAGGTTCAGCTGTCGCAAACTTACTCATAACAGAAGGAGAATCTAGTGCAGAGCTAGATGGCAGTTCCTTACCTCCCCTCGTAGTTGAGGGATAGATCTTGGTTTTAGCATCTTTCAAGTTCTTCATAGTGATCAACAGATATAAATCCCAAGTGACTCAGAGAATAGAGTTATGCTCCCCGGCAACGGCGCCAGAAATTAGTCTTGATAACCCACAAGTGTAGGGGATCGCAACAGCTTTCGAGGGTGAAGTACAACCCAAATTTATTGATTCGACACAAGGGGAGTCGAAGAAAATCTTGAGTATTAGCAGCTGAGTTGTCAATTCAACCACACCTGGATAACTTAGTATCTGCAGCAAAGTATTTAGTAGCAAAGGTGGTATGATAGTAATGGTAACAGTAGCAACAGTAAAGATAAATGTTTTTGGACTTTTTGTAGTAGTTGTAACAATAACAACGAAAAATTAAATAAGCGAAGAACAATATATGAAAAGCTCGTAGGCAATGGATCAGTGATGGATAATTATGCCGGATGCGATTCCTCATGTAATAGTTATAACATAGGGTGACACAGAACTAGCTCCAGTTCATCAATGTAATGTAGGCATGTATTCCGTAAATAGTCATACATGCTTATGGAAAAGAACTTGCATGTCATCTTTTGTCCTACCCTCCCATGGCAGCGGGGTCCTAGCGGAAACTAAGGGATATTAAGGCCTCCTTTTAATAGAGACCCGGACCAAAGCATTAACACATAGTGAATACATGAACACCTCAAACTATGGTCATCACCGAGAAGTATCCCGATTATTGTCACTTCGGGGTTGTTGGATCATAACACATAATAGTTGAGTATAGACTTGCAAGATAGGATCAAGAACACATATATATTCATGAAAACATAATAGGTTCAGATCTGAAATCATGGCACTCGGGCCCTAGTGACAAGCATTAAGCATAGCAAAGTCATAGCAACATCAATCTCAGAACATAGTGGATACTAGGGATCAAACCCTAACAAAACTAACTTGATTACATGGTAAATCTCATCCAACCCATCACCGTCCAGCAAGCCTATGATGGAATTACTCACGCACGGCGGTGAGCATCATGAAATTGGTGATGGAGGATGGTTGATGATGACGACGACGAAGAATCCCCCTCTCCGGAGCCCCAAACGGACTCCAGATCAGCCTCCCCGAGAGAGATTAGGGCTTGGCGGAATATATGGAGTTGGAGTTGAGGTCGGTGGAGCTCCAGGGGGCCCATGAGATAGGGGGGTGCGCCCTAGGGGGGGGGGTCTGTCTCGTGGACAGGCCCTGGGCCCCCTGACGTATTTCTTTCGCCCAGAAATTCTTATTAATTCCAAAAAGTGCCTCCGTGGATTTTCAGGACATTCCGAGAGCTTTTCTTTTCTACACATAAAACAACATCATGGCAGTTCTGCTGAAAACAGCGTCAGTCCGGGTTAGTTTCATTCAAATCATGCAAGTTAGAGTCCAAAACAAGGGCAAAAGTGTTTGGAAAAGTAGATACGTTGGAGACGTATCACGCGGGCAAGGAGAAGCGCTACTACTAATTACTAGTAGAGCTCCTCTGGAGAAGCGCTACTACTAAGTCGATTTAGCAGTAGCGTGGGTCTAGGCACGCTACTGCTAAGCTTTAGCTGTAGCGCCGTATCAGTAGCGCTCCTGCCCGCGCTACTGATAGGCCTAAAACCCGCGCTGCTGCTAGGCTTTTCCCTAGTAGTGCTCATGGGCTCCTCGAGCGGCCACCGACGTACTTCTTCCTCCTATATATACCTATGTACCACGAAAACATCCAGGGAACCACCGAAACACAATTTCCACTGCTGTAACTGATACTTCTCCAACATATCTATAATTTTTTTATTGTTCCATGCTATTATATTACCCCTTTTGGATGTTTATGGGCTTTATTTTACACATTTATATCATTTTTGGGACTAACCTACTAACCGGAGGCCCAACCCGTATTGCTGTTTTTTTGCCTATTTCAGTATTTCGAAGAAAAGGAATATCAAACGGAGTCCAAACAGAATGAAACCTTCGGGAGCGTGATTTTTGGAACGAACGTGATCCGGAGGACTTGGAGTGCAAGTCAAGAAGCAGCCGAGGCCTCCACGAGATAGGAGGGCGTGCCCCCCTATCTCGTGGGCCCCTCGGGCGGCCACCGACATACTTCTTCCTCCTATATAAGCCTACGCACCCCGAAAACATCCAGGGAGAACCCAAAACACCATTTCCACCGTCGTAACCTTCTTTATCCGCAAGATCCCATCTTGGATCTGCCGCCGGCGTTTTGCCGGAGGGGGAATCCACCACGGAGGGCTTCTACATCAATACCATAGCCCTTCCGATGAGTTGTGAGTAGTTTACCACAGACCTTCGGGTCCATAGTTATTAGCTAGATGGCTTGTTCTCTCTTTTTGGATCTCAATACAATGTTCTCCCCCTCTCTTGTGGAGATCTATTCGATGTAATCTCTTTTTGCGGTGTGTTTGTCGAGATCCGATGAATTGCAGGTTTATGATCAAGTTTATCTATGAATAATATTTGAATCTCCTCTAAATTCTTTTATGTATGATTGAGTTATCTTTGCAAGTCTCTTCGAATTATCAGTTTGGTTTGGCCTACTAGATTGATCTTTCTTGCTATGGGAGAAGTGCTTGGCTTTGGGTTCAATCTTGCAGTGTCTTTACCCAGTGACAGAAAGGGTTGCAAGGCACATATTGTATTGTTGCCATCGAGGATAAAAAGATGGGGTTTATATCATATTGCATGAGTTTATCCCTCTACATCATGTCATCTTGCTTAAGGCATTACTCTGTTCTTATGAACTTAATACTCTAGATGCAGGCAGGAGTCGGTCGATGTGTGGAGTAATAGTGGTAGATGCGGGCAGGAGTCGGTCTACTTGTTGCGGACGTGATACCTATATACATGATCATGCCTAGATAATCTCATAATTATTCGCTTTTCTATCAATTGCTCGACAGTAATTTGTTCACCCACTGTAATACTTATGCTATCTTGAGAGAAGCCACTAGTGAAACCTATGGCCCCCGGGTCTATCTCTTATCATATTTGCTTCCAATCTACTTTTATTTGCATCTTTACTTTTTGCATCTATATTATAAAATACCAAAAATATATTTATCTTATCATACTATCTCTATCAGATCTCACTTTCGCAAGTGGCCGTGAAGGGATTGACAACCCCTTTATTGCATTGGTTGCGAGTTCTTGGTTTGTTTGTGTAGGTGTGTGGGACTCTTGAGGAGCCTCCTACTGGATTGATACCTTGGTTCTCAAAAACTGAGGGAAATACTTATGCTACTATTGTTGCATCACCCTTTCCTCTTCAAGAAAAACCAACGCAAGCTCAAGACGTAGCAAGAAGGATTTCTAGCGCTGTTGCCGGGGAGGTCTTGGCTCAAGTCAAGACATACCAAGTACCCATCACAAACTCATCTCCCTCGCATTTACATTATTTGCCATTTGCCTCTCGCTTTCCTCTCCCCCACTTCACCCTTGCCATTTTATTTGCCCTCTCTTTCCCAATCTCCCTCTCTCCTTTCTCTTGCCTTTTTCTGTTTGCTTGTTTACCTCGTCGTTATGGCTAGTCCTCCTATCCTTATTATTACTCCCGAACATGAAATCCTCAATTTTAAGCAAAGGGAGGGAGAAAATTTAAAAGATGCTTGGCATAGAATTTGCAATGCTCAAAATAGATCTACTAGGAAGCTCTCTACTTCCATTCTTCTGCGCAATTTTTATGTAGGCATCACTCCTTGGAATAGATGTGTTCTTGATACTGTTGCCGGAGGTGATTTCTTGAGTAGCCATACGTTTGATGCTTATAATGCTATGTTAGATTTGTTTGGCCCACCACCTCGTTAATGGAACTGTTTTAACTTTAGAACACGTTATGCAACAGCTTGATATTATTGAAAATAAAATTGCCACTGTTGAGTCGATTGAAGATTTGGATAAAAAGATTCATAATCATATCACCCAATATGGATCTAGGGTTGGAGTTACTTTGAAAAATCTTAAAGAGAAAGAACCTATAGTTAATGAAAAATAGATCTAGGTTCTGCTAGAATTGGTAAACTTGAGGATATAATTACCAACTTAGGTTTGGTGTTTTCTTCCATGAAAAATACTCCAAACCCCCCTACAAAAACCGCCAAGTTTATTTATGTTCCTAAAAATAAGGGTGATTCTTCTAGTAAGGGAGACGCGGATCTCAAATCCATTAGTGTTCATACCAATTGTCTTTCTATCGTTAAGGAACCTTTTGCTACAAACGAATTTCTTGAATTTTTGCCTAAAGGTTTAATCATTGCTAAAAAGGGAGAAACCCCTAAAAATTATAAGTGCTCTATTGAGGATTTAAGTGCCGAAGATGGCACTACTTAGATCTTTCTTCGCTTTTATGCCTAGCTAGGGGCATTAAACGATAGCGCTAGTTGGTTGGCAACCCAATTTTCTTTATGTTCTTTATTTTTATTCCTGTTTAGTAATAAATTTTGCATCTACTTTATATTTAGATGTGTTTTTATCTTTTAATTAGTGTTTGTGCCAAGTAGAACCTACAGGATAAACTATGATGATAGTTGATTTGATTCTGCTGAAAAACAGAAACTTTGCGCTCACGAAAAAGAATTCAATAAATCACAGAAACGTGATTTTGCATTGATTCTTTTTTCTGATGATCAATAAACAAATTCTCCAGTACATCCTATTTTGGTAGGATTTTTACAGTTCCAGAAGTTTCCGTAAGTTACAGATTTCTACAGACTGTTCTGTTTTTGACAGATTCTGTTTTTCGTGTGTTCTTTGCTTATTTTGATGCATCTATGGCTAGTAAAATAGTTTATAAACCATAGAGAAGTTGGAATACAGTACGTTTAACACCAAAATAAATAAAGAATGAGTTCATTACAGTACCTTATGTGGTGGTTTTGTTTTGTTTCACTAAGGAAGCTTATAAGATTTCTTGTTGAGTTTTGTGTTGTGAAGTTTCCTTGTTTTGGGTAAAGCTTTTATGAAGTATGGAATAAGAAGTGGCAAGATCCTAAGCTTGGGGATGCCCATGGCACCCCAAGATATTCAAAGATAGCCAAAATCCTAAGCTTGGGGATGCCCCGGGAAGGCATCCCCTCTTTCGTCTTCGTTCATTGGTAACTTTACTTGGAGCTATATTTTTATTCGCCACATGATATGTGTTTTGCTTGGAGCGTCGTGTATTATATTAGTCTTTGCTTTTTACTTAAACACAATCATCCTTGCTGTACCCACCTTTTTGGGAGAAGCCTATTTGATTAGAATTTGCTAGAATACTCTATGTACTTCACCTATATCTTTTGAGCTTGATAGTTTTTGCTCTAGTGCTTCACTTATATTTTTTTAGAGCACGGTGGTGTTTTAATTTTAAAGAAATCGCTAGTCTCTCAAGCTTCACTTATATCTTTTTGAGAGTCTTTTAGAACAGCATGGTATTTTCTATGGTTACAAAGTTGGTCCTAGAATGATGAGCATCCAAGTTGGGTATAATAAAAACTATCATAGAAAAAGAATTGGATGCTATGATCAATATGATGCTTGATAATTATTTTGAGATATGGAGGTAGTGATATTAGATTCATGCTAGTTGAGGTGATTATGAAAAATACTTGTGTTTAGGGTTGTGATTCCTGTAGCATGCACGTATCGTGAACCGCTTTGTGATGAAGTTAGAGGACAATTTTATTTATTGATTGTCTTCCTTATGAGTGGAGGTCGGGGACGAGCGATGGTCTTTTCCTACCAATCTATCCCCCTAGGAGCATGCGCGTAGTGCTTTGGTTTTTGATGACTTCTAGATTTTTGCAATAAGTATATGAGTTCTTTCGACTAATGTTGAGTCCATGGATTATACGCACTTCACCTTTCCATCGTTGCTAGCGTCTCTTGTGCCACGCAACTTTCGCCGGTACCATACACCCACCATATACTTTCCTCAAAACAGCCACCATACCTACTGTCGGTGTCAAAACCGGCGGATCTCGGGTAGGGGGTCCCGATCTGTGCGTCTTAGGCTGATGGTAACAGGAAGCAAGGGACACAATAGTTACCCAGGTTCGGGCCCTCTCTATGGAGGTAAAACCCTACTTCCTGCTTGATTAATATTGAAGATATGTGGAATACAAGAGTAGATCTACCACGAGATCATAGAGGCTAAACCCTAAGAGCTAGCCTATGATGGTATGATTGTAATTGTGATCGGCCTTCTAAGGACCATGCTCTCCGGTTTATATAGACACCAGAGAGCTAGGGTTTACATGGAGTCGGTTACAAGGAAGGAAATATAATATTCAGATCGCCAAGCTTATCTTCCACGCAAAGGAGAGTCCCATCCGGACACGAGCCGAAGTCTTGAGTCTTGTGTCTTGACGCTTATATAGTCCATACGATGAATACAGTCTGGTTGTCCGGATACCCCCTTATCCAGGACTCCCTCAGTAGCCCCTGAACCAGGCTTCAATGACGATGAGTCCGGCGCGCAGTCTTGTCTTCGGCATTGCATGGCGGGTTCCTCCTCCGAATACTCCAAGGTTACCATCGAACACATAGACCGTGTCCGGATCTGCAAAATGATCTTCACATACTACCGTAGAGAGAACGATACTCCAGCTGACAACTTTTAGACGACGTGATATGCCATTAGGGCCAGGTCATTATTCAAACCGTTTATCACAACCAGCCTCAGCGCGTATTACGAGGCGGTTTCCTCGACACGTCCTATCAAAGCAGAGATCATGTCCCCTTATCGCAGGATTCTCATCAATACGGGTATGGGTAATCCCCCTGTGCCATCAATCGTGGCGCTTGGGAAGTAAGCGATTCTCAACAGGCTAGTGGGGAGGCGCACCGCTTTCGTCGCCTCTATAAAGGGATTAGAGTTCCTCATTTTTACCCACGCCTTCTTCCTCCCCTCGCATACTCTTGCCCCCTCGAGCTCCAGCGCCTAGTCCAGGTCTTCTCCGCACAGTTAGTCATGTCCGGAGCAGGAGGCAAGTGGGTGGCTTCCACCGCGACGAAGAAGAAGATCGCGAATCTTCGGGCGGCTGGATACTTGGCCACAAACATAGCGCACCGGTTACCAGACGCGGGGCAGGTCATTCCAACTCCAGGACCCCACGAGAGGTTCGTGTTCCTTGCCCACTTCGTCCATGGACTGGGGTTTCCACTCCACCCCTTCGTCCGCGGGCTTATGTTCTACTACGGGCTAGACTTCCATGATCTAGCTCCGAACTTCGTCCTCAACATCTCGGCGTTCATCGTCGTGTGCGAGGCTTTCCTCTGCATCAAGCCTCATTTCGGCTTGTGGCTCCAAACCTTCTGCGTCAAGACGAAGATTGTGAGCAGCCAGCAAGTGGAGTGCAGAGGAGCCATGGTGGGCAAAATGCCTAATGCCACCTGGCCTGAAGGCTCCTTCTGCGGAAACCATGAAGGGGTGGCAATCAGGGTGGTTCTACATCACTGAGCCACGCGATGCCGACTGGGCGCCGGCCCCCAAGTTCCGATCTGGGTCCCCTATGTGTCTCACCTCCTGGGAACAGAAAGGCCTATTATGGGGCGAATCTGCAGAGCTGACCGGACTCATCACCTGCGTCAAGGACATGAAGGACAAGAACATCAAGCTTGTCAACATGGTCCAAGTCATGCTCATTCGCCTGATACTGCCATGCCAAAGGCGGGCATTCAATCTGTGGGAATTCGTCTCGACCGAACACTGGACGCTCCAGAGGCTCTATGGCATGAAGCATAAGAACGCATGGAAGGTGTTGTTCAAGGCCACCGAGGTACCTCCTGTCATAATCGAGGACCGCGGGCTCCACGCCGCACGGCAACCTACTCAGATGAGTTCTAAGGCCATCACCGAATCCAGTCCTTCCCAGTATAATTGCGGGGGAACCTCAAGTAATTGTGCATATTTGTTTTAGGAGTATGTGGAGACGGCGGAGCAGATTGATAGTCCGGCTCCATTGCCGGAAAGCCCAGCCACTGATCTTCTTATGAAGATGTTGGTCCTGTTGCCCTATAAGGGGCCGAAGAAGAAGGCCGACAAGAAGGCCCCGGGAACCTGAAAGGGTTTCCAAAGTAAGGTCGCGCAAGCCTCGTCCGAAGATGATGAGGCGCACTCCTCCCCCGAAGGGGAAGAAGAAGAAGAAGAGGCTGCCCCGTCCGAAAAGGATGGGGGGCCTGAGACGGTGAATCAAGGGGCCAGGAGAGGCCCCTGGCGTAAGGACGTCATATCCATGTCGTCTGATGACGACGAGGCGGATTCCTCCTGCGGAGGCGAGGATGAACAAGGAGAAACACCACCTCCCCGTTTGGGGGAGGGAAGAAGAGGAAGGCCGCCCCGGTAGAGGAGACTGGGATGTCCAAGAAGGGAAAAGCACCCCTTCCGGACTACTCCGCCACCGCCGCCGATAGCGAGGAAGGGTGGCTGCCCAGGAGGAAGCCCCTTCTGCGGTCGTAATTATCCGCACTTAATCGTAATTTTCGCTTCATAATTTTGTTTATAATGCCGAACTTGTATACAGTCCGGCCAGGGCCCATCTGGGAGTATCGTCTTCGAACAGGTCCTTGAGTGAGTCAGTAATGAACTCGCTGCCGACGGCCAAATCTCCTCGTCATGCGGAAGACATGGAGGTGTTGTCCCAAAGGCTCCCGACGATGGCGGAGGTGGCCCTGGAGGCGCCTCAAGGCGGCGTCCTAGGCGGCGGACTCGCGGGGTTCAAGGTCCCCGCGGATCGTGTCGATGAGAGCCACAGCAAGCCGGGCTCTCAGCCGAACACTGTTCCGGAGCCTTCAGTGGTTCCGGACTTAGGCGGGCAACCCCTCGTTATGGAGGGAGGGCCGTCTATGTCAAGGACTTTCGTTGCGCCCTAGGCGCCGGATTATCTGCCGGGAGCACTTCGAGGCGCCTCCCTGGATGAAGAGCACCGTACTCTCATGAGTGCGGTGATTCAGAAGGTTTCATCCGCCAAGAGCGGACTAACCGAAGCCTGCACCAGCCTTCTAACAGGCTTTGAGGTAAGCAGTAAGAATGTGTAAAATCACCACCTGATAGGTAGTAGCCCCTGATACTCTATTTGGTGTTCGGAAAGAAAAACCAAACGGAGGGTCAATTACAATCCGCAGGAATCTAACAATAAGTTTTGAATGTAAATAAACAGGCTGTGCTGCTGGCCGCTGCTCCTCGCACGGCCGAAATCGCCGGCCTGACACAGGATTTAGAGCGGGCACAGGGAGAGCTCGGCCTCGCGAGGAGAGAACAAAGGTTTTCCCTCTCTCATATAATAAATAGTAAATAAAGTTTGATTATGCTAACGACGAGACGTCGTGATGTGGTAACAGAGGCCGCCACCGAAGTGGCATCTCTCAAGAAGGCGTTGTCTGAGGCCTAACACAAAGCAGCCTTGGAACTCAAGGAGCGCAAAAAGCAAGAGGCCCGAGTGGGCGAGGTACAAGAAGAGCTCCAGGAGCTCGGCAAGAAGCTCGAGTCTGCAGAGCGGGAGCTTAAAGCAAAGGAGGCCGAGCTTGCGAAGGCCCTTACAAATACAAAAGACGCCAGGGGCGAAGCCAAGAGGGCTCAGCAAGAGATCCAGGAGGCCAAGAAAATAGCGGCGGGTAAGAATTTTTTATGCAAAGCAAACATGTGGAGGAGGCATTTCTTTTACTTACTCGAATCCGGAGCTCTCCAGGGGCATTCGCAGACCTGCCACGCAGCGTATCGACGCTGTGGAGTTCTACCGTGCCCAGGAGGGGAGCTCAACGGAGAAGTTGTTCTGGTCCCAGTATGCTGGGGCCGACCATGCAACGCCTCTGAGTGACCAACTAAAGCAGTTGGTCGAGCTCCACAAGGCGGCCGAAGTGGCTATGAAAGATCTCATAGTCTGGATATAGCCTGGCGAGCTTCTGCCCACCAGCTACTTCTGCTTGATCAAGCGTTTGGTGGATTCATGTCCGTGACTGGAAGTCATCAAGCGATCCGTTTGCATCGAGGGTGCCCGCCGGGCCCTTGCCTGCGCCAAGGTGCATTGCGGCAAGCTGGATGCAGAGAAGCTGGTGAAGGACGGGCCGCCGGAGGGCAAGCCGCATCGCGTCCCCAAGAAGTATTATGATGGCGTTATGAAGGGTGCTTGCCTCGTGGCCGATGAATGTAGCAAAGACATAATTTTTGAATGAATTCACTTCTATCATGATTGTAATATAAAGACGAAGTTACCTGCGCTATGTAGCGCTTTTGTAATTTAAAATATTACCTTCTGTGCGACTGTTTATCAAATTATGAAAGTAGGCCAGTCGTCGGCTTCCGCCCCCGTGTAACTAGTACTGGGTGTTCGTGGAAAACCCGGACACTCTTTATCCAAATGTTTGGTCCCTTAAGGAGGTGTCCAGCGCAGGGAACCAGGCAATCGGACTATACATCTTTATAAGCTTCACTTAGCCATAGAAGTCTATGATTTTAAATTTCGGCGAAGCCCCTAGAATCCGGAAGGCCGAATTGGGGCGCTATACATGCCTATATCAAACAAAGCCGAATTAAAGCCTAAAGAGGAAAAATCTTGAAGGATTTTAAGACCTCTCGAACAGCGACCAGTCTCTCGCCACATCATGTCGGACAGTTTTGTGCTTTCTCTACTGAGGTGCTCGTCCGGCAGAACCAGGGCACAATCGTAGTAGTTCTCCCTGCGCTACCTTAGCCGAATTAATGGAACGTAAGGCACCAAAGCAAGGGAGCCGGGCTATCCCAACCGTAACCTAAGACATGATTCGGAGTTGATGCATATAATGCTATAAGTTCGGGGTGCCGCACTGTTGAAACTGTTCGGACTTGACTTGCCGTATTATGGGGTAACATAAAAAAAAGCCCCTGGCAAACTACACGTACCAAAGTGTACGGATGCAAAAATAAATAGTCATTTATAAAAAATGCGCAAATAAAAATAAGTAAGCTGACGCTATACGTGGTCTCCCATTGATAAATAATATGTTTAAGCGTATGTTTACAATGTATGCATTAGGCGGAGACAAATAGGATTATTTGACATATCCTGTCTAGGGGCAGGCTGCGTACAAATAGATAAAGCAGAAACAACGATCATGAATAGATTCCACCCGGGTCTTTCTTGCTGTGCGCAAAGCCTGCTGCCTCCTGGGTTTCTTCTCCTATGTAAGTCCGAAAATCCGGCTATTCTGGAGAAGCTGAGCTAAAGCAATGTTCTTAAGGGTAAAAAGGAAAAGTTACGAAGTAATACCGTACTGTTGACTGAGCCCCTGATATGCCTCCGCCTGTGCCCATGGTATTTTGAGTGCGTAATTGTGTACGCATGGCACGAATGCTGCTTTGCTGGGATTTGAGCGGAGGCCGGACTGCTAGTCCTGCTCTTGTCGTGCCTGCTGATCTTGCTGCGGGTGTTCCGCCCTCGCTTGACGAAGCTTGAAAATGTGGTCGCCGGATTGGTGGTTTACCGGAGGAGGCCGCATTGTACTTCTGCCGCAAGGGCCACAGTATGTTCTTTTGTATGGAGAGAGCGGTCCATATTCCCGTTGACTGTTATGACCCCGCGCTGGCCTGGCATCTTGAGCTTGAGGTATGCATAGTGTGGTACCGCATTGAATCTGGCGAATGCGGTTCGTCCAAGCAGTGCGTGGTAACCACTGCGGAAAGGGACGATATTGAAGATTAGCTCTTGGCTTCGGAAGTTATCCGGAGATCCAAAGACCACTTCCAATGTTATAGAGCCTGTGCAATGGGCCTCTACTCCAGGAATGACACCTTTAAAGGTGGTTTTGGTGGGCTTCATCCTTGAAGGATGCCCATCTTCTGCACTGTGTCCTGATAAAGCAGGTTCAGAATGCTGCCTCCATCCATAAGGACTCTTGTGAGGTGAAATCCGTCTATAATTGGGTCTAAAACCAATGCGGCCGAACCGCCATGGCGGATGCTGGTAGGATGATCCCTACAATCAAAGGTGATCGGACAAGCTGACCATGGGTTGAATTTGGGGACGACTGGCTCCATTGCATATATGTCCCGTAGTGCTCGCTTCCGTTCCTGCTTGGGGATGTGGATGGGGTAGATCATGTTGACCATTTTCAC
>NC_041385.1:51557915-51578973 GCF_002162155.2 Triticum dicoccoides
GCCGGGGCTCATCGTCATCGTCGCTATGCAGCCCCTTGTCCTTGTTTTCGGCGTTTATTTTGCCGGCTTGTTTAAATACCCACCAGTCTCTGTTGGTGTGGTTGGCTGGCTTGTCCGGGGTGCCATTAATTTGGCACGAGCTCTCTAGTATACGGTCCAGACTGGACGGTCCTTGATTGTTACGCTTGAATGGCTTCTTCCGCTGACCGGATTTGGATCAGCTGAATCCGGCATTGACCGCCGTATCCTTGGTGTTGTCGCTGTTGTTTCATCGCTTGTGTTTGTTGCGCCTTGGCTTGCCATTATTGTCTCAGGCATCTGAAGTTCCAGAATGTGGCGTAGTGCTACTGCGAGCCAACCAGCTGTCCTCACCCGCGCAAAAGCGGGTCATTAGTGTTGTAAGAGCTGCCATGGACTTGGGTTTCTCCTGGCCGAGGTGTCTGGCGAGCCACTCCTCACGGATATTATGCTTGAAAGCCGCCAGGGCTTTGGCGTCCGGACAGTCGACTATTTGGTTCTTTTTAGTTAGGAACCGAGTCCAGAATTTCCTGGCTGATTCTCCGGGCTGTTGAGTAATGTGGCTCAAGTCATCGGCATCCGGAGGTCGCACATATGTGCCCTGGAAGTTGTCAAGGAATGCGTCTTCCAGATTTTCTCAACTGCCAATGGAATTTGTGGGCAGGCTGTTTAGCCAGTGCCGGGAAGGTCCTTTGAGCTTAAGGGGAAGATATTTGATGGCATGTAGATCATCAGCGGGCCATGTGAATGTGGAGAAGGAAATCCTCGATCCATACCGCGGGGTTTGTGGTGCCATCGTATGATTCGATGTTTACGGGTTTAAACCCTTCTGGGAATTCATGATTGATCACTTCATCAGTGAAGCATAGGGGGTGTGCGGCGCCTCTATGTCGGGCTATGTCGTGGCGTAGTCCGGCTGCATCTGACTAGTTGTATTCGGCCCGACCGAATTTGCTATTAGTATATCCGGTATGACGGTCATCGTCGTGTGCTTCGGCGCGCCCCCATGATCCGTAGATCGATCTTGGTTGTCCTGCGATGTTATCCAGGTTATTGCGCAGGTCCTGAGTATTGCCCCGGGCCATAGTAAACCAGCGCGGGGGTACGGGATGGTATTTTGGCTGATATGACGTTTTGTCCCGACCTCGAGGCGGTCGGTCAGCCGTGGGGCGCTCGAGTCCGTATTCCTCGGCTGCCAGGACTTCTGTCCATCTGTCTGTGAGCAGATCTTGATCAGCTTGAAGTTGCTGCTACTTCTTTTTCAGGCTTCTCACAGTGGCAATAAGCATGCGCTTGAAGCGCTCCTGCTTTGCGGGGTCTTCGGGTACGCCGAACTCGTCATCGCCGAGGCTAATCTCGTCTTTGTAGAGGGGCATGCAGTTGTCCTCCTCCAGATACCCGTCCGTCGCCTGATCATCTGGGCTATTGTGCCTGTATTCCTGTTTGGCCTGCTCGAAGGCGGGCTATTCGGGGTTATATTCATCGTTGGCACCGTCCGGATTATTATCGTTTCCGGTACCGGTATTGCCTTGGCGGGGCTTAGAGTGGTGCTGATGACGCCCATGCTTTGCTTTCTTCTTGGAGGGGTTATCCTCCGTTGCCTCATCGCTGTTGGTTTTTTCGGAGTGTCCACCATGTATATATCGTATGAAGAGGTGGCTGTCCACCGCCCTGTGAGCGGTGGCTCCTATATGTCTCCTGCATCGTCGTCCATACCGTCGATGTCTTCGAAGTCAAAGTCGAGCACGTCGGTGAAATCATCGATCGTGGCGACAAAGTGGGTGGTGGGTGGGCAGCGAATTCCTTCGTCGCCTGCTTCCCACCCCAGCCGGACATAGTTCGGCCCAGAGTCTCCTGACAAAGAGAGAGACCTTAATGAGTTCAGCATGTCGCCAAAGGGTGAGTGCTGAAAGATGTCCGCAGTGGTAAACTCCATCACCGGAGCCCAACCTGGCTCGGCTGGCTCGAGAGTGAGCGGACCAGGACCAACAACCGGATATGAGTCCGGGGATCCGAGATTACAGGCTTCCACAGAAATGGGACCCGTGTTCGGATCTACCGCCGATAAGTGTGCGGCCTGCGGAGCGAGGTCCAGCCCTCCGTCCATAGGCAACGCAACCTGCCCTGGATTTAGATCCATGGTTGCTTCGGGGATGATGTCCCGGGCACTGTCTGACGGTAGGTCTAGGCCGTGCTCGTCGCGGCTGTCCGACGCTCCTCGCACAGGCTCGAATCCGTCGAAGATCAAGTCTCCGCGGATATCCGCCGTGTAGTTCAAGTTTCCGAACCTGGTCTGGTGGCCAGGGGCGAAGCTGTTGATCTGCTCCAACTAGCCAAGCGAATTGGCCCGCAGTGCGAAGCCGCCGAAGACAAAGATCTGTCCGGGGAGAAAAGTCTCACCCTGGACCGTGTTGTTGACGATTAAAGACGCCATCAAGCCTTGAAGCAACGACACAGAGGAACTCTCAATGAAATCACCAATGCCAGTGTCAAAACTGGCGGATCTCGTGTAGGGGGTCCCGATCTGTGCGTCTTAGGCTGATGGTAATAGGAAGCAAGGGAGACAATGTTTACCCAGGTTCGGGCCCTCTCGATGGAGGTAAAACCCTACTTCCTGTTTGATTAATATTGAAGATATGTGGATTACAAAAGTAGATCTACCACGAGATTGTAGAGGCTAAACCCTAAGAGCTAGCCTATGATGGTATGATTGTAATTGTGATCGGCCTTCTAAGGACCATGCTCTCCGATTTATATAGACACCGGAGAGCTAGGGTTTACATGGAGTCGGTTAGAAGGAAGGAAATATAATATTCGGATCGCCAAGCTTGTCTTCCACGCAAAGGAGAGTCCCATCCAGACACGAGCTGAAGTCTTGAGTCTTGTATCTTGACGCTTCTATAGTCCGGACGATGAATACAGTCCGGCTGTCCGGATACCCCTTATCCAGGACTCCCTCACCTACCTACTATGGCATTTTCATAGCCATTCCGAGATATATTGCCATGCAACTTTCCACCATTCCGTTCATATTACACGCATTACTTTTTTCATATTGCTCTTTGCATGATCATGTAGTTGACATTGTATTTGTGGCAAGGCCACCTTCATAATTTTCATACATGTCGCTCTTGATTCATTGCATATCCCGGTACACCGCCGGAGGCATTCATATAGAGTCATATCTTGTTCTAGCTTTGAGTTGTAATTCTTGAGTTGTAAATCCATAAAAGTGTGATGATCTTCATTATTAGAGCATTGTCCTAGTGAAGATAGTATGATGAAGACTATGATTCCCCCACAAGTCGGGATGAGACTTCGGACTTTACAAAAAGAAAAAAAAGGCCAAAGAAAAAAAAAGAAAGAAAAAAAAGAAAAAAAAATGATGAGAGAAAAAGAGAGAAGGGACAATGCTAGAGAGAGTTTCATATGTTGTCACTTTCATATACTAGTGGGAATTTTTCATTATAGAACTTGGCTTGTCGTTTTATTTGCCCTCTCTTTCCCAATCTCCCCTCTCTCTCTCTTTCGCTTCCTTTCTTCTTCCTCACTTTTGTTTGTCGTTATGTCTGAAATTGGGGAGATTATCGTTGATATGGACAATAATGATAACATGGAAAATTTTGAGGCTCCGGCTGAAGAACACCCTATCATGCATACTAAAAAGTTTCGAATCGGTAGTGGCAACATTATTGGAAAAGGTGTTATTCAAGATTTCTTTACTTATGCCGGTGCTTTACCTTCCATGGGTGGTTCTATTCTTCATAGAACTAGTAGTCTTGCGGATGCTATTGCTATGCTTGTAGTTGAACTTGAAAGGCAATTTATGCATATGCATCCTTGCATACAAAGAATTTCCCTAGAATTTTCCAACATTGAGCATTCTTCTGTTAAGCGCGTTGTTACTATCTTTTTGGCTCATGAGTTTAGATTTATAATAAGAGAGGCCAAAGAAATTTTTGCGCACTATAGGGTGGACGCCGGTCGTCCTCCCATAGAGGCGGTCCTCTTTAATCAAGAGGAAATTAGGCATTTTCAATCTTCAGACTATGTTGCTTTCAATGAAAACCTTAGAAAAAGGGTTCCTACCAATGTCTTGATTGATAGAATTTCCGAACTTAATAATGATTTTTCTCTTCGAAATAATGAGCTAGGATACTCTCTTGAGTATAGGTTCACGAGATTTTTCCAAAAGAATGCTTTTACTGATGAATTAGTTGTGCATTATAAAGGGCCAAAGGAGGAACCCGTTCCTCCTGAGATTGATCTTGGGGACTTTTGTCCCGCTAAATTTAGCCCTTTTGATTATTTTTGCTTGCCTCAAAGAAAACTTTGTGCTGAACGTAGAGAATATGAGATGAGTTTTCAAGATCTATCTTATTATTATGGCACTACTTAGATCTATCTTCGCTTTTATGCCTAGCTAGGGGCGTTAAACGATAGCGCTAGTTGGGAGGAAACCCAATTTTCTTTGTGTTTTTTTGTTCCTGTTTAGTAATAAATTTTGCATCTACATTCTGTTAAGATGTGTTTTTTATGTTTCAATTAGTGTTTGTGCCAAGTAGAACCAATAGGATAACCTATGATGATAGTTGATTTGATTCTGCTGAAAAACAGAAACTTTGCGGTCACGAGAAAAAATTCAATAAATCACATAAATGTGATTTTGCATTGATTCTTTTTGCTGGTGATCAATAAACAAATTTTCCAGTAATTACTATTTTGGTATGAGTTTTAGAGTTCCAGAAGTTTGCGTTAGTTACAGATTGATACAGACTGTTCTGTTTTTGACAGATTCTGTTTTTCGTGTGTTGTTTGCTTATTTTGATGCATCTATGGATAGTAAAATAGCTTATAAACCATAGAGAAGTTGGAATACAGTAGGTTTAACACCCAAATAAATAAAGAATGAGTTAATTACAGTACCTTATGTGGTGGTTTTGTTTTCTTTCACTAACGAAGCTTATAAGATTTCCTGTTGAGTTTTGTTTTGTGAAGTTTTCAAGTTTTGGGTAAAGCTTTGATGGACTATGGAATAAGGAGTGGCAAGAGCCTAAACTTGGGTATGCCCATGGCACCCCAAGATATTCAAGAATAGACAAAATCCTAAGCTTGGGGATTCCCTGGGAAGGCATCCCCTCTTTCGTCTTCGTTCATTGGTAACTTTACTTGGAGCTATATGTTTATTCGCCACATGATATGTGTTTTGCTTGGAGCGTCATGTGTTATATTAGTATTTGCATTTTAGTTTACCACAATCATCCTTGCTGTACACACCTTTTGGGAGAAGCTCACTTGATTTGAATTTATTAGAACATGCTATGAGCTTCACTTATATCTTTTGAGCTAGATAGTTTTTGCTCTAGTGCTTCACTTATATCTTTTAGAGCACGGCAGTGGCTTAATTTTATAGGAATTGCTAGTCTCTCATGCTTCACTTATATTATTTTGAGAGTCTTTTAGAACAGCATGGTATTTGCTATGGTTATAAATTGGTCCTAGAATGGTAGGCATCCAAGTTGGGTATAATAAAAACTATCATAGGAAGTGAATTGGATGCTATGATCAATTTGATACTTGATGATTGTTTTGAGATATGGAGGTAGTGATATTAAAGTCATGCTAGTTGGGTGATTATGAATTTAAAGAATGCTTGTGTTGAAGTTAGCAAGTCCCGTAGCATGCACGTATGGTTAAAGTTGTGTAACAAATTTGAAACATGGAGTGTACCTGGCTTGTGCATCCTTATGAGTGGCGGTCGGGGACGAGCGATGGTCTTTTCCTACCAATCTATCCCTCTAGGAGCACGCGTGTAGTGCTTGATTTTTGATGACTTCTAAATTTTTGCAATAAGTATATGAGTTCTTTTGACTAATGTTGAGTCCATGGATTATACGCACTTTTACCTTTCCACCATTGCTAGCCTCTTCGGTACCGTGCATTGCCCTTTCTCACCTTGAGAGTTGGTGCAAACTTCGCTGGTTCATCCAAACCCCGTGATACGATACGCTCTATCACACATAAACCTCCTTATATCTTCCTCAAAACAGCCACCATACCTACCTATTTTGGCATTTCCATAGCCATTCCAAGATATATTGCCATGCAACTTTCCACCGTTCCGTTCATCATTATCATGACATACTTCACTTTTGTCATATTGCCATTGCATGATCATGTAGTTGACATTGTATTTGTGGCAAAGCCACCATGCATAATTTTTCATACATGTCACTCTTGATTCATTGCACCATCCTGGTACACCGCCGGAGGCATTCATATAGAGTCATATCTTGTTCTAGTTTCGAGTTGTAATTCATATATTGTAATCAATGAAAGTGTGATGATCATCATTATTAGAGCATTGCCCAAAAAGAAAAAAAAGGAAAAAAAAGAAAGGCCAAAGAAAAAAAGAAAAAGAAAAAAATTAAAAAAAATTAAAAAAATAAAAATAAATAAAAGGGGTAATGTTACTATCTCCTTTTCCACAATTGTGCTTCAACGTAGCACCATGTTTTATTATAGCGAGTCTTATATATTGTGCTTCAAAGTAGCACCATGTTTTTCATATAGTGAGTCTCATATGTTGTCACTTTCATATACAAGTGGGAATTTTTCATTATAGAACTTGGCTTGTATATTCCTACGATGGGCTTCCTCAAATGCCCTAGGTCTTCGTGAGCAAGCAAGTTGGATGCACACCCACTAGTTTTCTATTGTTGAGCATTCATTTATAACTCTAGTGCATCTGTTGCATGGCAATCCCTACTCCTCATGTTGACATCAATTGATGGGCACCTCCATAGCCCGTTGATTATCCTCGTCAATGTGAGACTTTCTCTTTTCTTGTCTTCTCCACACAATCCCCATCATCATATTCTCTTCTACCCATAGTGCTATATCCATGGCTCATGCTCATGTATTGCGTGAAGGTTGAAAAAGTTTGAGATTATTTAAGTACGAAACAATTGCTTGGCTTGTCATCGGGGTTATAGAATTTGGGAACATCTTTGTGTGACGAAAATGAAGCATAGCCTAACTATATGATTTTGTAGGGATGAACTTTCTTTAGCCATGTTATTTTGAGAAGACATGATTGCTTTGATTAGTATGCTTGAAGTATTACTATTTCTTTTATCAATATGAACTTTTATTTTGAATCATCTGGATCTGAACATTCATGCCACAATAAAGAAAATTACATTGAGAATTATGCTAGGTAGCATTCCACATCAAAAATTCTGTATTTATCATTTACCTACTCGAGGACGAGTAGGAATTAAGCTTGGGGATGCTTGATACGTCTCCAACGTATCTATAATTTTTGATTGTTCCATGCTATTATATTACCCCTTTTGGATGTTTATGGGCTTTATTTTACACATTTATATCATTTTTGGGACTAACCTACTAACCGGAGGCCCAGCCCGTATTGCTGTTTTTTTACCTATTTCAGTATTTCGAAGAAAAGGAATATCAAACGGAGTTCAAACGGAATGAAACCTTTGGGAGCGTGATTTTTGGAACGAACGTGATCCACAGGACTTGGAGTGCAAGTCAAGAAGCAATCGAGGCGGTCAGGAGATAGGAGGCCGCGCCCACCCATCCTGGGCGTGCCCCCTGTCTCTTGGGCCGCTCGAGCGGCCACCGACGTACTTCTTCCTCCTATATATACCTGCGTACCCCAAAAACATCCAGGGAGCCACCGAAACACAATTTCCACCGCCGTAACCTTCTGTATCCGTGAGATCCCATCTTGGAGCCTTCGCCGGCGCTCCGTCGGAGGGGAATCGACCATGGAGGGCTTCTACATCAACACCATAGCCCCTCCAATGAGTTGTGAGTAGTTTACCACAGACCTTTGGGTCCATAGTTATTAGCTAGATGGCTTCTTCTCTCTTTTTGGATCTCAATACAATGTTCTCCCCCTCTCTTGTGGAGATCTATTCGATGTAAACTCTTTTTGCGGTGTGTTTGTCGAGACCCGATGAATTGTGGGTTTGTGATCAAGTTTATCTATGAGAAATATTTGAATCTTCTCTGAATTATTTTATGTATGATTGAGTTATCTTTGCAAGTCTCTTCGAATTATCAGTTTGGTTTGGCCTACTAGATTGATCTTTCTTGCCATGGGAGAAGTGCTTAGCTTTGGGTTCGATCTTGCCGTGTCCTTACCCAGTGACAGAAAGGGTTGCAAGGCGCGTATTGTATTGTTGCAATCGAGGATAAAAAGATGGGGTTTATATCATATTGCATGAGTTTATCCCTCTACATCATGTCATATTTCTTAATGCGTTACTCTGTTCTTATGAACATAATACTCTAGATGCATGCTGGATAGCGGTCGATGTGTGGAGTAATAGTAGTAGATGCAGGCAGGAGTCGGTGTACTTGTTGCGGATGTGATGCCTATATACATGATCATGCCTAGATAATCTCATAATTATTCGCTTTTCTATCAATTTCTCGACAGTAATTTGTTCACCCACTCTAATACTTATGCTATCTTGAGTGAAGCCTCTAGTGAAACCTATGGCCCCCGGGTGTATCTTTTATCATATAAGATTTCAATCTACTTTTATTTGCATCTTTACTTTTTGCATCTATATTATAAAATACCAAAAATATATTTACCTTATCATACTATCTCTATCAGATCTCACTTTCGTAAGTGGCCGTGAAGGGATTGACAACCCCTTTATTGCGTTGGTTGCGGGTTCTTTGTTTGTTTGTGTAGGTGCGTGGGACTTTTGAGGAGCCTCCTACTGGATTGATACCTTGGTTCTCAAAAACTGAGGGAAATACTTACGATACTATTGCTGCATCACCCTTTCCTCTTCAAGGAAAACCAACACAAGCTCAAGATGTAGCAGCGTGTACTTCACCGCCAAGAAGCTGAAGCAGTATTTCCAAGAGCATGTCATCACCGTGGTCAGCACGGCCCCTCTTAGCGAGATCATCGGGTGCCGGGATGCCTCTGGCCGGGTCACCAAGTGGGAACTCGAGCTAGCCAGCCACACCATCCTCTATGAGCCCCGCACCACAATCAAGTCTCAGGCCCTGGCCGACTTCCTCGTCGAGTGGACCGAGACCCAGTACCTTCCGCCGCCTCCCAACTCGACGCACTGACGCATGCATTTCGACGGGTCCAAGATGCGACTCGGCCTAGGGGTCGGCATCGTGTTATCGTCCCCAAAGGGAGACCGACTCCGCTACGCACTCCAGATCCACTTCACCGCCTCCAACAACATCGCCAAGTACGAAGCCCTTGTGCACGGCCTCCGGCTTGCCAAGGAACTCGGCATTCGGCGCATCCTATGCTATGGCGACCCGGACCTGGTGGTGCAGCAGTGCTCCAGCGAGTGGGACACCCGCAACTCCAACATGGCAAGCTACTGCTTCCTCGCCCAGAAGCTATCCGGATCCTTCGAGGGTTGCGAGTTCCTCCACGTCCCATGCACGGAGAACGAGGCGGCCGACATGCTCGCCAAGATTGCCTCGTCCCGGCAGTCCATCCCATCCGGCGTCTCCCTTGAGCACCCGCACAAGCCATCCGTCAAGCCATCCGTCAAGCCGTCTCCGGACTCCGAATCCATCCACGTCCCATATGACCCGGCCGCACCTCAACTCCGCCCGAGGACTGCTGAACCTGGCCCGGGGGCTGCCGAACCGGGCCCAGGGGCTGCCGAACCGGGCCAAGGGGCTGCTGAACTCGGCACAGAGACCGAAGTCGTTGACCCGGCCACCATCGCCCTTGACCCGGCCGTCGCCATTCACGACCCGGGGGCAGCTCAACCCAGCTCGAGGGCTGCCGACCCGGAACCCACCCTGGTGGCCGTCTTCGCCGTGGTGATGGCTCCGTCTTGGGCGTTGCCCATCTCAGAGTACCTGGAAACCAGGGTTCTCCCCATGGACGAGACCGAGGCCCGGCAGGTGCAACACCGGGCGTCCGCCTACAACATCTTCAACAATGAGCTCATCAAACGCAGCTCCACCGGTGTGTTCCAGCGCTGCGTCGAGCAGGACCAAGGCATCGACATCCTCCTCGAAATACCCTAGGGCGAATGCGGGCACCACGCCGCATCATGATCCCTGGTGGCCAAGGCTTTCCGCCACGGTTTCTACTGGCCTACGGCCCTCCAACACGCCGAGTCACTCATCCTCAAGTGTGAGGGATGCCAACGCTTCAGCAAGCGCAGCCACCAGCCGGCGTCAGCACTCCGCACCATTCCGATCGCCTGGCCCTTCGCGGTCTGGGGACTCGACATGGTGGGACCCTTCAGAACCGCCCGAGGCGGCATGACGCATCTGTTGGTGGCGGTGGACAAGTTCAACAAATGGATCGAAGCACGGCCGATGAAGAAGCTGGACGGGCCAACAGCCGTCCGATTCATCAAAGACATCGCAGTTTGCTACGGCATGCCGAACAACATCATCACGGACAATGGCACCAACTTTGCCAAGGGCGCACTCGCGTAGTACTGCTCCGTCACCGGCATCCGCCTCGACCTGGCCTCCATTGCACACTCACAGTCCAATGGGCAGGTCGAGCGGGCCAATGGCCTCATCCTATCCGGCATCAAGCCGCGGCTCATTGAGCCGCTCATCCGCTCACCTGGCAGCTGGCTCGATGAGTTGCCGGCCATCCTTTGGAGTCTCCGAACTGCGCCGAACCGGTCGACCGGGTTCACCCTGTTCTTCCTCGTCTATGGAGCCAAAGCCGTCATCCCGAAGAACATCGAGTTCGACTCGCCACGTGTCGCGATGTACGTTGAAGCCGAAGCCAAAGAAGCCCGCGAAGACAGCGTTGACCTACTCAAAGAAGCCCACATCCTGGCGCTCAGCCGTTCGGCCATCTACCAGCAAGGCTTGAGGCACTACCACAGCAAGAAGATCAAGCACCTCGCGTTCCGCGAGGGCGACCTCGTCCTCCGACTCATCCAAGAGCATGCCGGCCAGCACAAGCTGTCCCCTCCATGAGAGGGCCCATTCATCGTCAGTCAGGCCTTTTGCGATCGCAACACCTACTACTTAATCGATGCACGCAAGTCAAACAAGCGCAAGAGAGACACCACCGGTGAAGAAACGACCTGGCTGTGAAACGCGGAACTCCTCCACCCATTTTACAGTTAGCCGTACAAGTGTATGTATCGCTGCCTTTTGTAAACGTATGAAACTATGGGGTCCCCGAACGACACTCGGGGTTGCCTTTTGCTGACCAAGTTATTGTGTCCCCTACTTCTACGCATCACTATGCTCCTAAACCCGGCCACCGGCCCGACTCGCTCGACCCGGGGGCTCAGGGGCTGGCCGGCTCGATCACCACCCACTGCCTTGGTGATTCTTGATGCGCTAAGGACGTCGCGGCCCCCCACTTCGCCCTAAGCCACAGATCTGGCTTCGGCTGGCGGCTGGCAAGCACAACGGGCCAGAGCTCCTGCGTGTTTCAAACACTAAGTTAAAGGCCACCGGGTCGATCAACCTGGCCCGTCACTCTAAAAATAGCCGCACGACCGTCTGATCACCAACCGGCTCCGACGGGTTGCCGCCAGCCGGCCCAGTGGGTGTTTCGCTCGCGCTCAACGTTTTGAAAACCTAAGTACTGTGTGCTCCTCTCAAAGAACCGAACTCCTTATCACGGATCGGAGCCTCGGCCGTCAGAATCGCGCGGGGGGGGGGGAGGTTTGAGAAAGAAAAATGCAAGAAATTGGTTCAAAAAACAAAAGGCAAGAGCAAAGACATTCACGAAATTTACACATCACAGAAATATTTAAAGGCCCACGGCCAGAGTTCATTACACCCAGAAACCCCTAGTGGGTGGGTGGACCTGCTACCTAACAGCAATTCTTCTAAGTCATGTCATGCGTCTCTGATGTCTACTACACAACCTTCTTCTTGTAGACGTTGTTGGGCCTCCAAGTGCAGAGGTTTGTAGGACAGTAGCAAATTTCCCTCAAGTGGATGACCTAAGGTTTATCAATCCGTGGGAGGCGTAGGATGAAGATAGTCTCTCTCAAACAACCCTGCAACCAAATAACAAAGAGTCTCTTGTGTCCCCAACACACCCAATACAATGGTAAATTGTATAGGTGCACTATTCAGTGAAGAGATGGTGATACAAGTGCAATATGGATGATAGATATGGGTATTTGTAATCTGAAATTATAAAAACAGCAAGGTAACTAATGATAAAAGTGAGCACAAACGGTATTGCAATGCTTGGAAACGAGGCCTAGGGTTCATACTTTCACTAGTGCAAGTTATCTCAACAATAATAACATAATTGGATCATATAACTATCCCTCAACATGCAACAAAGAGTCACTCCAAAGTCACTAATAGCGGAGAACAAACGAAGAGATTATGGTAGGGTACGAAACCACCTCAAAGTTATCCTTTCTGTTCTATCTATTCAAGAGTCTGTAGTAAAATAACATGAAGCTATTCTTTCCGTTCAATCTATCATAAAGTTCATACTAGAATAACACCTTAAGACACAAATCAACCAAAACCCTAATATCACCTAGATACTCCATTGTCACCTCAAGTATCCGTGGGCATGATTATATGATATGCATCACACAATCTTAGATTCATCTATTCAACCAACACAAAGTACTTCGAATTGTGCCCCAAAGTTTCTACCGAAGAGTCAAGACAAAAACGTGTGCCAACCCCTATGCATAAGTTCATTGAACCCGCAAGTTGATAACCAAAACATACATCAAGTAGATCACGTGAATATCTCATTGTCACCACAAATAAGCACGTCAAGACATACATCAAGTGTTCTCAAATCCTTAAAGACTCAATCCGATAAGATAACTTCAAAGGGAAACTCAATCCATTACAAGCGAGTAGAGGGGAGAAACATCATAAGATCCAACTATAATAGCAAACCTCGCGATACATCAAGATCCTATCACCTCAAGAACACGAGAGAGAGAGAGAGATCAAACACATAGCTATTGGTACATACCCTCAGCCCCGAGGGTGAAGTACTCCCTCCTCGTCATGGAGAGCGCCGGGATGATGAAGATGGCCACCAGTGAGGGATCCCCCTTCCGGCAGGGTGCTGGAACGGGCTCCCAAAAGGTTTTTGGTGGCTACAGAGGCTTGCGATAGCGGAACTTCCGATCTATTCCACTCCTCGATGTTTTTAGGGTATATGGAGATATATAGGCGGAAGAAGTAGGTCAGGGGAGCCACGAGGGGCCCACGAGGGTGGGGGCGCGCCCAGGGGAGGTGGGCGCGCCTCCCTGCCTTGTGGCCACATTAAATCTTCCCTTACGTGCACTCCAAGTCCCCTGTATTTCTTCCGTTCCAAAAATAACTTTCCCGAAGGTTTCATTCCATTTGGACTCCGTTTGATATTCCTTTTCTTTGAAACACTGAAATAGGCAAGAAAACAACAATTTGGGCTGGGCCTCCGGTTAATAGGTTAGTCCCAAAAATAGTATAAAAGTGCTTGATAAAGCCCATAAACATCCAAAACAGATAATATAATAGCATGAATGCTTCATAAATTATAGATACGTTGGAGACGTATCAGTCTCCAGCGCCGGGTCACGAGGTCAACGGCTCCCCCTGGCGGCCGCCGGGTCTGGCGATGTACCGGTGTCCTCCTCGGCACCCCCGTCGCGGTAGACTCCCGTCTCCTCGGAGGTGCCCTCTGGGTCATGAAGAAGCATGCCATAGTCGTCGCTGGACATGACTCCGCCATCTTCTGCCCACCCCGGGTGGAACTCGCCGTGGAAGGCGAACTCGGCGATGTAGATGGCCCGGGAAGCAATCCGGCCGTCCTGCTCCTGCAGCTGCTCCTCCGAGCCAGCCCGATGGCCCATTAGCACGTACAGCTGCAGGTCCGGGTGCCAAGACAACATGAACTAGAGTGCCATCTCGGCGCTGGCATGAGCGGCGGAGACGCGCCACTCGTGGAGCCGGTCTGGCCCCATCTCCAGCCAGCGCACCAGCCACGTGAAGCTGATTAGCGCAACAGAGCCTAGCCAGAGGGCCACCGTCATCATCGTGCCAGCCTGGGACAGCCGCCCCATCTGGTCACCCAGGACCCGAAGGCGGGCCTCGACGGTGGTCATGATTTCTGGGAAGGTCCATGCCACCTGTGGGTCGGTCCCGGAGCCAACAGCCCCCAGCTGGTCGAGCTGGAAGTGGACGGCCTCCTCCGCCAGCCGATGCGTCTCCGAGAAGGCCCTTGTCAGAAAACAAAGCAAGTCAGAAAAAGGACATCAAGGACAAAAAAGCCGGATCCCAACCCGGCGAAACTCAAGAAAAGCACTTACTGGAGAAGGATTCTTCCACGTGATGCGCTTCAAGCAAGGAACTGCGCCTCTCCCGATCAATGGTGCGGTCGCGCTCCTGGAGCGCCTTCTCCAAGTTGGCCACCTTGGCAAGGGCCACCTTCAGCTTGGCGTCCTTGTCCTCGACCGCCTTCTGGGACGCCTCACGACGGCGGGCCTCGTCCTGACGGGCCCACTCCGCTGTGGTAGCCTGCCCCTTCAGGCGCTCCACCTCGGCCTGAAGCCGGCCCTTATCGTTGGTCAACCTGCCGCACTGTTGGTCCACTTCGACCAGGGCCCGCTGCGCCTCCACCACCTTGGCGACCTCCGCCTTAAGGAGCTCCACCTCGGCCTCGAGGCGGCTGTTGTGGACCGCCAACTGCTCTCACAACTGGCTGGCCTCGTCGAGCGACTGCCGGGCCGCCGCTGCCTCCGCCACCTTGGCCCCAAGAAGGCTGGTGTCGGTGACAAGCCGGTCGTAGTGGTGGCCGGTCCGGAGCAGCCGGGTCTGCCAGGACAACACCTCCACTGCAAAAAGAAGATTCAGAAAAGAAAGAGAAAGACTTAAGATTTGGCCCAACTGGTACACAGTTGGCTCGAATCTCGGGGGCTACACCCAGTGGGTGCGCTGGCGTGCCCCCACTAGAAGAGAGCATGAAGATACCTGCTGCGACACGGAGCTCCTCCTCCTTGGCGGCGAGCTGCTCCTTGAGGTCCCGGTATTTTCGCAGGAGGCAATTGAAGGCGCTGACTCGGTAGGCGTCGAGTTGCTGAAGAAGGCAGCGATCAAAACAAAGACAACATTCTAAAGATTCGACCCAACTACTATGTAGTTGGCTCGAACCTCGGGGGCAACACCCAGTGGGTGCGCTAGTGCGCCCCCACAAAGCAGAAGCTGCAAAGAAAACTTACCAGCACGGCGCGTTCTAGATCCCGCATCCGCTCCACCTCGGCCTGGGCGACGGCCTCGATCCGGTCCGTCCGCCCGCGCAGACGGTGGCTGATGGCGTCCATCGTCGCCTCCTCCTGGGTCTGGGGCCCGAAGACCATGGCGTCCCCGCTCCGGGCCCGCTGCGACACGGCTGCCCGACGCCCCCCTTGCCAGGGCACCAGGGCATGCTCTTTGCTGCTGCTCCCGTCGCGGCCAGCGCCTCCTCCACCGCCCTCTCCGGCGCTGCCGACGACCCGGCCACCGGTACGACTTGTGACGCCACCGACGATCCGGCCGCCGGGACGACTTGCGACGCCACCATCCGCGGCGCCTCCTCCGATGCCTGTGACGTCTCCTGCAGCGCCACCCGTGGCGCCTCCTCCAAGACGGTGCTATCGCCGCCTCCATCGACCCCCGTCGGCTCGACAACGTCGACTCGCAGTGGGGTGTCATCCTCCACCTCCACGACCTCCAGGTCGAGGTCCACCACATCAGCCCGGCCTCCTCCGATATGCTTTCTCACCAACGACGGCTCGAAGACCATCGCCGCCACCACCGTGCCCTCCGGCATCTCGCGCCACGCCGGCTCCCCGCCGGCTCACGCCCATGCCGCCGCAACATTGGTCCAGGCCCGGACCGATGCCGCCTCTAGCTCCGCCTCGGCCTTGTTCCTGTCCCGCCAGGCCAGGCCTTCGACGTCTGTCGGGTCCAGGCCGAGGTCTGGATCTGCCAGCACCTCCTCCTCGTCCTGGTTGACGGGGCCGGACCGGCTCCTCCGGAACGCGGTCTCCTCAGCAGCCGCGAAATCAGCCGCTGGCCTCGCCAGCGCGATCAGCGACCTAAAGAAAAGATGAAATGAACAAAAAGCAAGGCTGACTCGACCACTCGGATGCGAACGGAAGAAGAAACTTACCTCGGCAAAACCAGGACGGCGGCCCTCGCTGGCCTCCCTTGCTCGGTACCGCGCCTCCTCTTGGCCGGCCTCACGCTCTCGGCCGGGTCTGCCACGCGCTTCGGGGCCTGGGGCCGCGACGCGACAATGTCCTTCCCGTGCGGCCGGCTCGGCGCCGCCCCCCTCCCCCGCGACGACCCGGCTCCGCCCGCGTCGCCGCCCCCTCCGCCCAACACCACTGCGTCAATGATCTACGTCAGCATCGCCTGCGCTGTGTCGCGATCGACAACTCAAGAAGCATGTAAAAGAAGGCAAAAAGGTACGACTTACCCCCGCGGCGCCCAATGCCGACGTCGACCTCGTCCTCCTCCTCTCCGCCGTGGGCCACGGGCTCCTCCGACACCGCCCACACCACCTGCGATGGAGCCCGGGCGTAAGGGTGCCGGATGGCATTCAGAAGCACCTCCCGCGTCGCGTCGGGACGAATGAGGAGATGCGCAGCAGCAAAGTAAGAAGACCAAAAACTCACAAGAGGAGCCGGATTCAAATGGTTGTACGGCACCTTGCCGAACCGCCAGTCGTCCCACAGGTTGGCCTTGGAGATGTCATTGACCCGCCGCGCAATCTGGTCCTCTGACAGGCGAGCCGCCCCCATGTGGTTGGGGTCTTGAAGACCGGCCATCTCGCTAATGAGGCAGGTGCGCCGCTGCAGCGGAAGGACCCGATGCGTGATGAAGGTGGTGAGAAGGTCGGTGCCGGTGAGCCCCTCCCGCATCTTCATCGCCGCCACCCGCTCGCAGAGATTGAGAATCTCCTACGACGGGTTCCTGCGGTAGTAACCCCAATTCGTCTTTGCTCGCGGCGGCGCGATGGCGAAGACCGGGAGGTTGATGCGGTCCGCGCCTAGGTTGCGGATGTAGAAGAAGGAATTCTGCCACTTCTTGGTAGAATCCTCCAGCGGAATCTTGGGGCAGTCCGCCCCCCAACCGCTTCGAGATGACAGCGGCGCCGCAACTGGCGAACTCCCCGGCCGTCGGGCCCTGCTGCTTTAGGGAGAAGAGGCGCGCCTAGAGATTGATCATGGGCTCGACCCCCAGGTACCCCTCGCAGAGGGTGACGAAGCCCAACAGCTGGCCGATGGCGCAGGAGCCAAGATGGTCGGGCTGGAGCCCGAAGAACTCCAGGAACGTATGGAAGAAGGCGCTCATTGGCAGCACGAACTCGCGCTCGAAATGCGGGAGGAATACCACACGCTCCGTGCCCTAGGGCTGCGGCCTCTGCTCGCCCCGCGGCAGGCGCACGGCAACCTCCGTTTCCCGCGGCAAGCGCTGGGAGGAGCGGAGATAGGCGATGTCCTCGACGGTGATTGTCGAGCCCATCCATGAGCCCGACGGCAGCGCCATCGATAAAGACGAGAGAAAGGGAGAAGATGGACGATGATGGAGCTTTGCTCGAAGCAGCGTGCGTTGCAGCGCGGCGGTCGCAAGAAGTAGAGGAAGAATGGAGAGGCAGGGAGCGCGAGCAAGAATGATGTCCGCCGCCCCCTTGCCCCAATTTATAAGCCTCGGTTTGAACATGGGGGAGTGGGATCGTTTGCGCCCACCTTTCCCACTACCCCGCAATAAGTGCGCACATACACGCGCAATAACTGTACGAGGAAGAGCAACCGACCCCCGGATGCCACAAGAAATCCGCGCGCGTGGGCCAAGGGCATGCGGCGGTGGGCCCCAGCACGTCGTCCAGTCCCGTCATGCGCGTGGCCTGTCAGGCCCCTCCAACTTCGAGGCACCACGTGGCGCCCGCGCGAAACCCGAGGGATTGCCCCAAGATTCGATGGAGTCCTTGGTTCCTGCCACTGCCGGGATGCTGCGATCCAGTTTCAAAAAACCAGCACACAGTGGGTGTTGCCGGACCCGGCGCTCACAGAATTCGCCTTTTTTAAGGGGGAAACTGCGAAGGCCCTCCCATCCGAAGATGGCGGACCTTCATAGCTTCGAGGACTACTGTCGGGGGGATGAACCCCTGGCAGGCAACAGAACCCGGGACCTGTTCAAAAACAATGGGGCCAGCGTCACCCCTCAAGCCGGCACACGCTTGGCCGGGTCGCCCGACCCGGCCAGGCCCCGCGATCGGGCCGAACTCTCCGACCCGGCCAGGCACCTTGACTCGGCCTCGACAACCAGTACAAGACAGCCGAACCCGGCACGACCAAGACTTCCCCAACAAGCCAACTCCACCCGTGGCGTGTTCCTCAACCCAGCCATGGGTCAGCTTCCGTTCCATCTAGGCCGTACGATGGGACGAGTCTTCATTCACTGATGATCAAGGCAACAGTGCCCCGCCCATGCCTCTGGTCAGCCGGAGCATGGCAACAGTGCCCCTCACCTGCCCGCTGACCAGGGCCGCCGTGGCAACAGTGCCCCCGTCGTCACTGCTGACGACAGCAAGCGGCGACCTGACGGAGTGCCACTGTATCCGACTCGACTCGGCCACTCCCTGACGGTTGACAAGACAGCACACAGTCCCCCTAGGCATGCGGGACCCGCACCTAGGGGAACCCGGTGAACCACAGGCCCCCGGCGGGTCCCAGCCCGGGTCCCCAGACACTGATGACCCGGACCCACAGTCTTGTAATGTTACCATTGTACCGCTGGGGGTTTGTCCTATAAAACCCCCCAGGAGCCCTCGCATACACGAGCAAGTAAGCAAGGATAGAGAAGCAGTAAGCACACAAGAAACTAGCCACCGATCAGTAGAACACACCCAGGGAGAAGGAGCAGCCTATGCCTTGGCCAGCCTTCCTTCTTCCTCTATACAGCTCCAGGAGCAACCTTGTAATGTCTCATATCAACCACACTCGGCAGGACTAGGGGTGTTATTTCTCCGGAGAGCCCCGAACCTGGGTACGTCTTGTGTCCCGCGCTCGCTCATGCCAACCCCGCCTCTGGAGCTCACTAGTGCCCTCAAGCCTCCTCCTCTCTTTAGCCGTCCCACGGCATCTGCCGTGCGCCCACCACGACACAGGTGCTTGAAATAGCGCCACTTGGGGGCCAACCAGTGGTAAATTCGGCTGGGGGGCTCGGGTTCCTAGCCGACCCCTCAAGTCGGCCCCCAACCGTCGATTTCGGCGCAAATTAGGCCCAAATTCGGTGTGTTTCAGCACAAATTCAACGAAAACTAATTTTTTATCACAGAAATCAATACAAATCAAATAGTTCAACGAAGCAAACTCATAATTCAGACACACATTAAAACTCATAGTTCAAGGAAGTAAACTCATAGGTCATCACACACTGAACTAGGCGTTGCCCTTGAGCCTCCATAGGTGCTCCACTAGATCGTATTGCAGTTCTTGATGCACCTGTAGGTCTTGGATCTCCTGGCACATATTGATGAAGGCAACCCATGATGTCGGTACCTAGTGATCAACTTGGGCAAGTGAACCCTGACTGTAATATGGTTCGGTGTCAAACGCTGGCTCTTCCTGCTCGCTCTCAATGATCATGTTGTGTAAGATGACACAACAAGTCATCACTTCCCACATTTGAACTTTTGACCAGGTCAGAGCGGGGTACCGGACACAGCAAATCTAGATTGGAGCACACCAAATGCCCGCTCGACATCCTTCCTGCAAGCCTCCTGACACTTGGCAAAGTAGGAGTTCTTGCCTCCTGGCACAGGGTTTGAGATAGTCTTCACAAATGTGGACCATCTCGGATAGATGCCATCTTCTAGGTAGTATCCCTTGTTGTAGGGGCGCCAATTGACCTCGAAGTTCACTGGAGGAGCATGGCCTTCAACAAGATTGGCAAAGACATTCAAGCACTGCAGTACGTTGATGTCATTGCGAGTTCCTGGCATACCAAAGAAGGAGTGCCAAATCCAGAAGGTCATGTGTGGCCACTACCTCAAGTACCACACTGCAAGCTCCTTTGGCGCCTTTGTACATCCCCTGCCAAGAAAATGGACAGTTTTTCCATATCCAATGCATGCAGTCGATGCTTCCAAGCATCCCAGAAAATCCTCTTGCAGCATTCTGTGCTATGATGCGAGCAGTGTCTTCAGCATTGGGTGATTGCAAATATTGTGGTCCAAACACTGTCATCTCTGCCCTGCAGAACTTGTAAAAACACGCAATGGTGGTGGACTCGGCCATGCGTCCATAGTCTTCCAATATATCACCGGGAGCTCCGTATGCAAGAATCCTCATAGCTGTCGTGCACTTATGGAGTAAGGAGAATCCAACTGTGTCGGTGCAATCCTTCTTGCAAATGAAGTAGTTGTCGAACTCCCGGATGGCATTCACAATCCTGAGGAAGAGCTTTCGGTTCATCCAATAACGACATCGATATACTTTCTCGTTGTGAAGTGGAGCGTCGGCAAAGCAGCCGGCGTAAAGCAAGCAATAGCCCTCCAGTTGGTGCCTCTGCTTGCTCTTACGGCAGCTCGACACCGAACCACCTCGCCACAGCTTTGCATTGTTCGTGAACATGCCGGCCAGAGCGGCGAGGATCATGAGGTGCTCTTCATCCTGGGTGTCGGCCTTGGCTTCCTCCTCCATCAGCGCCATGAACACCTCCTCATCGTCGAAGTCTATTGCAAAACACCTGGCCGGTGCGGTGGGTGGGCAGCCGCCATTATCCCCCTCTATTTCCGGTGGGGAAATGTCCTTCATAGCAGTGGAGCGGCGGCTGTGGGCAGGTGGGCGACGCCGGGATCGGCACGGCAGAGAAAGGGAAGTGGCGTCCTACAGTGCGGGCTCAAATCTAGGCGGGAAAAAGGCGTTCCTCGCCTGACAGTGGTGGCCCATGTGCCACTTTTTCTTCCGCCGGAGCCCCCAAGTGCCCCCAGTGTGCTGGGTTCATCCTGGGATCATCTGGCCAAAAAATGGGCCCAACCGACGGAATTCGGCGTCCTGGG
>NC_041385.1:51579342-51601327 GCF_002162155.2 Triticum dicoccoides
CTGTGCTCATGTATCTTTCCTACTTATTTATGGTGGTGAGTTATATGGGACCATAAAGATAAATAAATATTTTTTACCCACATGGGGGACTAGTAGTAGACATAAATAAATAAATGTTACTTTTACAAGGTGTGAAACATCCCAAATAAAAAAATCGTTGCCTGAATGTGAGAACAACTCTATTGTAAAAACACAAATTATAAATGCAAGTTTGCAATTTTAACTTCAAATTATGATCTTGATTTTAGTTTTTTGACTCAACCAATTCTTCAAGTTATATGTTATGGCAATGAGGGCAAACAAATTGCAATTTCAACGCGGAGATAGAGATGTTGTTCTCCTACCTAATACACAATCTTGTGCATTCAATGTACTCATACCATCCAAGAAAACTTACCGATGCACATTCTAATACGTTTCAAATTCAAAATATTATCTCAGTATAAATCTTTCAAAGGACCTACTATGATCGCTCAAGACTCTTCAGTGACCACAACATGATCTTTCATTATATTTCCCGCTCTATTTTCAATCATGAACCATGCAACGACCACAAGATACCGTAATCTTTTGACGGTCTCCTAAGTTGATGATAACTCTACGCCTTTTATGGTTTCATAGGAACGCACGGGCATTATGCTATTAAAAAGGAATCAAGATAGGGAAAGGTTTGCTCACCCAGCCGATCTCACGGGTTTTGTGCCACCTCTCACGAATGACAAGTGGTTGTGGCCTACGCACGTTGCAACTCAGACCTGTCACACTTCCCAGTCTATCCTTATCCACACGAGATGGTCTTTGCAACAAGGTTTCTATTGCAAAGAAAGTTTGGAACAAGTCTCTTGTTTTGCTACGACAACAACTGCGGTTCGATAATATTTGTTGGAAAAAAATATTCTGCAACACTATTCATGTTGCAAATGTCCTTCCACAACATCACCTATTTTGCAAAAAGGCGAAGGCGAAAAAAATTATTTTGCAGCACAACCTCTATTGCAAAGGGTTCTGCAACACTAACAGTTGGCGAGGCGATGGACCTTTGTAAAGATCCACCGACCAATCTACAACATGCCCCATAAAGATTTTCCTTGTAAAGAGAATAAACTTAGCAAACAAAGACCCATTTTTTGGCAAATACTCAAATACTTGATGACCGCCTTCCCAACGCCATAGAGGGGACGATCACCTCCTTTTGCCAAACTCTATTTATGTTTGTTTTGCTAAAAAACAATCTAAATTATTAATTATTTGTCTCGGTTCTTACCAAAAAACTTAGGAAAAATGTTGTAATTTCTACGCTAGACACTTCATACTCCCTCCATTCACAAATATAAGATACTTTGGATATTTTAATACAGACTATATATAGTCTTACATGAGTGAACAAACATACGAAAATGTTTCTATATACATCTGATTCAGAAAAATTTGAACATCTTATTTGTGAACGGAGGAATTACTCCCTCCATCACAAAATAAGTGTCTCAACTTTGTGCTAGCTTTAATACAAAGTTTACCAAAGGTGAGACACTTATTTTGGAATGGAGGCAATAGTTTGGTAAAATGAAATTGGTAAAATTGAAAACATTGACGACTTGTTTTCTAATAAAGGAAGAGTCCCAAAGGACCCATATGATGCATATATTGAAATATTTCTACACCGGAACCCAATAGAGAGAGAAAATTATAGCTCGGGTCCTAGCATTTTACATCAAGAGTGTTAGGACCCCGACTCAATGCCTCATCGATCTAGCATGTAACACCTCATATCACTTTGCGGCCTCACGCACGGTATTCCCACGGGTGTCGTCTTACCTTTGCCCGAGACCATTTGCGCCTTTTGGCACATGTATATGGTAGTGTCGCTAGCATCCATATGATAAGGAGCTCGGGCTGACATGGCTAGTCGTGAACCCAAAGTGGCACAAACTTACAGGGACAGGCATCCATGACCCAACATCGAACGTGTTGGTCATCAGTGAGTGAATCCGGGCTGTAGCGGGCTAACAGGACTCCGGTATCCATCGCGTGACATTTCCCCGAAGGGACAGACACAGGAACGAAGAAGGACACATGTCGGCCAGCCTAAGTGTTCCGGAGCAGTAGCAAGCTACCATGGCTCAGTGGAAGAACTAGGAGACATTTCCCGGTAAGAGAGGCTACTAAGGATAGACAACTAGATAGTCAGATCCCACACATACCAAGCATTTCAATCATACATACAATATGCTCGGTATGTGCAAATACAACAAGGAATCACAACATGACTATACAACACAAGTACTTTATTTAAAGGCTCAGAGAGCCATACATATCATACACACAAGTACGGGTCACTCGACCCACATTCAAGTCATACAAGTGTACAAGCCAACAGCGGAAGTAACTTGTCTGAGTACAGACAACTAGTAAAATAAAAGAGGCTTGGGTAAGCCTAGCTATACTACATGGTCCTTCACAAGCTCAGGATCACCACCTGGGCCTCAGTCTACTGATCAATGTCAACGTCTACGAAGAACCCGTCAGAAGGGGTTGTAGCATCTTCTGTAAAATGTAAATTAAAGCAACATGAGTACAAAGGTACCCAGCAAGACTTACATCAGACCGTACATACATGCACATTATTAAGAAGGGTTGCTGGGGTTATTGCAGCAAGCCAGCTTTGACTCTTGGCTAAACTATCCTACGAGACTCCAACTTGAAATGGTTTTGCGCACTCGAGTCCACTACTCACCACTTCAATACACCGCCGAGGATCCACCTCCCTCATCCCACGGAAGAGCCATCCTCGGCACTCACGCTTATCTTGAGGCTTTTAGTAGTATCCATTTACTTGTCTATGAATTGTATAGGCAACCAAGTAGTCCTTTACCGCGGATGCGGCTATTCGAATAGATGATGTTAACCCTGCAGGGGTGTACTTCTTCATACACGCTCTCACCACTTACCGCCGTTTACACGACATGTACTCGGCAACCTTCAAGCGGAAGCCCAACGTGGGTGTCGGCCACGACCTACCTAAACACCTAAGTCTCTAGTCCAGGTTTATCGCCTATTCAGGTTCCATCCGCAGGGAGTCCGGCCGAGGTTTCCACATACGGCCCCGAACAATGTGTGCAAGGTTCCCGAGATACCTAACGGGCATCCGGTACACCGTGCCACGTACCTACCGCATCATAGCCCATCCCGCGGGTCAGCGCTATCCACGGCCTCCAATAGGCTACAAACACTAGAAACTACTTGTAACTCCTGGACAGAGGACTAGGGTGAATAAGAAGCCGAGAGGGTCCATTGGTTTCGGGCCCAATGCATGGTAGTAGCTGATTCTTAAATCACACATATAGATCTCAGTGCTTAAGGACGGCTTCAATGAAACAACCCACCATGTACTCCTACATGGCCTCTCATCGATACCTTTACCAAACCGTGTTCAACACATCACTCTCATACCCACATGATCATTTCACTCTAGACCATCACCTAGATGAACTAGACCTGACACGACTCTAAGCATAGTAGGCATAGCAAGGTAGGAACAACACATTCATATGGCTCAATCAACTCCTACACATGCTAGTGGGTTTCATCTAGTAATTGTGGCAATGACAGGTCATGTAGAGGAAATGGGTTCAACTACCGTAGCACACATCAGTTTGAATCGCGTTGTCTTAATGCAGTAAAAGAGAGCAGAAGCGAGAACATGGGATTGTATTGATATGATCAAATGGTTGGTTGCTTGCCTGATGGGTCGGTGCACTGATATTGTTCTTCGTTAGGGTAAACGTGGTACTCCTCGGGGACAGAACCTGCCGCAGGGAGCACCAATACACAAACATCACCAACAATATGCAACAATATGATGCATGCATGAGACATGGCAAAATAAGTGTATTGGGCTAATTCAACTAAGATCGGATGGGTTTGAACTATTTTGAACCAAAGATTCAAGTTTCAAACTCATAAGTGGCCCTTTTAAGTGCTTTATCTAGTTCTGTACTAAACAGCTGGTTAACTTGTTTAAACATGCATGAAACCAGTACAGATGGATAGATTGGATTTTTCTGATCATTTTTCATATATAACACTTTGCATTTGGAGCTACAGATTAATTTCTATGATTTTTTGAAGTTTGTGGTATTTTCTGGAATTTCCTGTATAATAATAATTCCAGTAAATAACTTACTGCGTCAGCATTACATCAGGATGACGTCAGTGGTTAACGGAGCTGGTCCAGGTCAAACTGACCAGTGGGTCCCGCGTGTCAGTAGTTATTAAAGCTAACTAAATTTAGTTAGTGCTAATCTAAGTTAGTTAGCAGAGCGGGCTCCACTTGTCATAGACTCAGGGGGAGTCAATCTGGGCCCACCCGTCAAGTCAACGGGGTCAAACCCGCCGGCGTTAGCCGCCGGCGAGGCCAGACGCGGCAGAGAGAGTGCATTAGTGCGTTCCGGCGACCAAATGAGCGGCGGAGGGTGTCTACGCGTAGCTGGGAGCAAGCCGCAGCTCTTGGTGGTGGTGGTTGAGCTCGGGGTGGCCGGAAACGTCGCCGGCGACGACCTTGGCGGTCGCCGGAGTCGGGTGAAGATGAACCCGAGGCTACGGAACACGGCGAGGCTCGTGGTGAGGTGCGTTGGGCTCCTGGGGATGCAGTGAGTGTGTTGGACACGGTGGTGTGGCCGGTGGTTGGCCGGAGACACGTCGGCGACGACCTCGGCGGTGGCGCGTGCGGTGAAGCTTCATGTGCTCGCTATGGTGCAAGAGAGCGAGAAAGGGAAGGGGGAGAAGGTAGCTGGGCTCACGGAGGTCTCGAGGAAGTAGATGGCGCGGTCGGGGACGAGCTGGTGCGGCGGCGACGGCGAAAGGGATCTCCGGCGATGGCAGGGTCGGACGAGGTTGGTGCAGAAGCCTCGGGGCAAGCGAGCGCTCGGGGCTCGGCTAGCTCGAAGGAGAGGAGGGCGGCGGAGCTCCTGGACACGGTGGCGCGTCGTAGGGACGACGGAGTGCGCGAGATTCACGGCGGTGCAGGCGCGACAGCGTCGGCCATGGAACGGGAGAGCAAGGGAGAGAGGCAGGGGGCGAATGGATGTGTCCACGGGGATCCGGGCGCGACGTGGAGGTCGTACCGGCCAGCAGAGCGGCGAGGGGAGGAAGCAGGGCGGCGGGCAGCTGCGTGGCGCGTGCTGGAGCCGCCGTCGAGCACCTGCCTGCCTGCCTGGCCAAGTCAAGCAGCTCACTGGAGTGGCTGCTGGGCTGGGCCGGCAAGGTGGGCCAGCTGGTGGGCTGCCAGGTTAGTTCCTTCTCTCTCTCTTTTATTTATGTTATCTATTTCTTCTGTAACTTTGTGGACTTTCCAAAAATACCTAAGCAATTCCAAAAATCCCCAAACTGCTCATGCCCACTGTTTATAATATAAATAACATGGAACATTTTAGTTTAGGATTATTTGGACATTTAAAATATTTTATAAATTTTAAATACCCAAATTCAAATACTTATGATTTAATTCAAAGACCTTAGGATAACATAGAAAATTGTGCACCACTTTTGGCAGAGGTTCTAAACCAAAACAAAAATGATGGACATTTTAGAAGGGCATTTCAGGTTCATTGAAAATATTTTTAGTAAACCCTAGTTGGATTCAGAGGGGGCTGGGGGTTCTGCCATCCCCATTTCAAGTTTCTGTTGAATGGAATAGATATGATGCAACACTCTAATGCATGAACTAGCTAGGGTGTGACAACTCACCCCCACTCAAAAGAATCTCGTCCCGAGATTTAGGTTCCTCTGGGAAGAAGGCGGGATACTCAATTCGAAGACGATCCTCCCTTTCCCAAGTTGCTTCCTTCTCAGAATGGTGCGACCATTGAACCTTGAGAAACTTGATATTATGACGTCGAGTGGTACGCTCGGCTTGATCGAGGATACGAACGGGGGTACTCTCGATACGTGAGGTTATCTTGAAGATCAAGCGTTTCGTGGTGCACTCCACGGATAGGATCCGAGAAGCAACGCCTGAGTTGAGAAACGTGGAAGACATTGTGAACTCTGGAGAGATGCGGTGGTAGTTCCAATTGGTAGGCAACTTCTCCTCGTTTAGCGAGAATGCGAAAGGGTCCAATGTAGCGAGGAGCCAATTTGCCTTTGATACCAAAACGATGGGTTCCCTTCAGAGGAGTAACCGAAGGTAAGCCTTCTCGTCAACCTCAAAAGTCATAGCCTTATGTTTTCGGTCATATTGACTCTTTTGACGAGATTGGGCTGTTTTCAACTTTTCACAAATGATGCGAACTTGCTCTTCTGCTTCCTGGATCATATCCAGGCCAAAGAATTGTCTTTCCCCGGTTTCTGACCAGTTAAGAGGCGTTCGACACCTTCGTCCATAGAGAACTTCAAAAGGGGCTTTACCCAAGCTAGATTGATAGCTGTTGTTATAAGCAAATTCGGCAAATGGAAGGCATTTCTCCCAATCCATTCCGAATGAGATAACAGAAGCTCGAAGCATGTCTTCTAGAATCTGGTTGACGCGTTCTACTTGACCACTTGATTGAGGGTGAAAGGCAGTGCTAAAGGAAAGGCGGGTTATCATAGCATTTTGGAAACTTTCCCAAAATCGAGAGGTGAAGAGACTTCCTCGATCCGAGTTAATTTCCAGTGGAACACCATGGAGGGACACTATTCGGGAGATATACAAGTCTGCTAGCTGACTAGCGGTTATACACTCGCGAACAGGTAGGAAATGGGCCACTTTAGAAAGACGACCGATAACGACGAAGATAGCATTATTCCCTCTCTTGGTCCTGGGAAAACCGGTGATGAAATCCATACCAATTTTATCCCATTTCCATTCAGGAATAGCTAAGGGTTGAAGGGTGCTAGCAGGCCGTTGATGCTCTGCTTTTACACGACGACAGACTTCGCAGTTAGCAACAAACGGGGCAATGTCTCTCTTCATCCTAGTCCACCAGAACCTCTGGCGTAGGTCCTGATACATCTTAGTGCTACCGGGATGAATGGTGAGAGGAGATTCATGAGCTTCCTTAAGGATCAACTGCCGTAAATGTTGGTTCTTGGGAACCACTAGACGGTTCTCAAAGTACACAACGCCATGATCATTTGTAGAGAAACATTTAGCATCTCCGCTAGCAATGTTCTCCTTGATCCGAGATATTCCTTTATCTTGTTTTTGGGCAGCGATGATTTGATCCGTAAGAGTAGGTTTCGCCACCAAGGTGGAAAGGAATCCTTGACGAACGATTTGAAGGTTAAGCTTCCGAAATTCCTCATGGAGAAGTGGTTGACTTTGTTGCAACATCAGATTGTTGCAAAAAGATTTACGACTTAGTGCATCCGCCATGACATTGGCTTTTCCTGGGGTGTAAGTTATCCCTAAGTCGAAATCTGTGATCAACTCGACCCAACGTCTTTGCCTGAGATTCAAATCCGGTTGGGTGAATATGTACTTCAGACTTTGGTGATCAGTGAAGATTTCGCAACGATTACCGAGGAGGTAATGTCGCCAGGTTTTGAGTGCATGGACTACAGCTTCAAGCTCTAGATCATGAGTAGGGTAATTTTCCTCATGTGGGTGCAATTGCCGTGAAGCATAAGCAATTACGTGACGATCTTGCATAAGAATGCAACCTAGTACTTGTCATGAGGCGTCGCAATAGATAACAAAGTCCTTAGAGAAATCTGGTGGCACCAATACGGGAGCAGATGTCAGGCGTCTTTTCAGTTCCTGAAAGTTGTGCTCACATTGTGGGGTCCACTTGAACTTTTTATCTTTCTTGAGGAGTTCAGTTAGAGGTTTACCAACTTTGGAGAAGTTCTCGACAAAACAGCGACAATAGCTCGCTAAGCCCAGGAAACTCCGAACTTGCTTGACCGATTCAGGTGGAGTCCAATTAAGTATGGCTTGAACTCGCTCGGGGTTGACAGCAATACCTTTACCAGAAATTACATGTCCTAGATAGATCACTTCTGGCAACCAAAATTCGCATTTAGAGAACTTGGCATAAAGGCGATGCTCTCGAAGTTTCATCAACACTAGCCTTAGATGCTCGGCATGTTCTTCCTCGTTCTTGGAGTAGATGAGTATTCATCGAGGTAAACCACGACGAACTTATCCAAATACTCCATGAAGATTGAGTTCATTAAGCGAGAGAAGGTGGCTGGAGCGTTGGTTAAATCGAAGGACATGACGGTGTACTCGTATTGGCCATAACGAGTAACGAAGGCCGTTTTAGGAATGTCCCCGTTCCTGATTTTGATTTGATGGTAGCCCAACCTCAAATCCATTTTGGAGAAGACTGAGGATCCAGCGAGCTGGTCATACAGATCGTTGATCCTGGGGAGCGGATACTTGTTCTTTCTTGTGACCAGGTTGACTGGTCAATAATCTACCACCATCCGATCCGTACCATCATTCTTCTTGATGAAGAGGACGAGACAAGCCCATGGAGATGAACTAGGACGGATGAAACCCTTTTTCAAGGACTCATCGAGTTGTTTCTTAAGCTCGGCTAGTTCTAGTGGTGCCATCTTATAGGGTCTTCTAGAAATTGGGACAGTTCTTGGAATGAGATCTATCACGAACTCGACATCTCTGTCAGGTGGAACACCTGGCAATTCTTCTGGGAAGACATCCGGAAAGTCACGGACTACCGGAACGTCTTTGAGGTCTGGCAAAGGACTGCCATTAAGAGAATATAGCTGTCGCTTGGCTACTCGGGTCAAAACATTGACTATCTTTCCCGAAGGATGTGTGAGTTGAACAGTCCTAGAGAAGCAATCAATCTTGGCATGATGGGCTGACATCCAGTCCATACCCAAGATGATATTAATATCCGAAGATTTGAGAGCTATCAAAGATGTGAGAAAAACAAGTCTGTCGACTCGAATTTCATTCCCATGGCTTACTCTAGAAGTTTGCCATTTGGATCCCGAGGTTTGAATTACCATGGAGGTGGGCATCTCACAGAATGTGGTGTTATGCAGTCGAGCATAGCTCTCAGATGTAAATGAATGAGATGCTCCAGTATCGAAAAGAACAGATGCCGGGTGGCAATTAACAAGGAGCGTACCGAGTACGACGTTGGGATCCTCTTGAGCCTCTTCAGCAGAGATACAGTTAACATGGCCACGTGCAGCGGTGGCCGGCTTGGCGTAGAACACTTTCCCTGTCGGCTTGCCATGACCAACAGCTTTTCCAGACTGGTTGGGGTTGGTCTGGGGACACTCGCGCATATACTGGCCCGATTCCCCACACTTGAAGCACGTCACGGGACTGGTGCGTGGAGGAGCATTGTTGGTTGGACCACCATAGGGCTTGGCTGGTGCATATTGTTGAGCTGGGCGAGGCGCCTGATAGGATGGCCTCAGTGTGAACCTGGGTGGCAGGGCAGTGTTAGGCACCCACACCCGGCGCTTCTGTGGTCCAGCACCGGATGAGGAACCCACGTCACGGCCATGCTTGCGTGTTGCTTCGTAATCAGTATGACCAGACTCAGCACTGATGGCCTTGTTTACAAGCTTCTGAAAAGATGTGCACTCATGCAGACGGAGGTCACAGCGAAGCTCAGGGCTAAGTCCCTTGCGGAACCTTGCCTGCTTCTTGGCATCGGTGGAAACTTCCTCAGTTGCATAACGTGCTAGGTTACCGAACTCCCCGCTGTATGCATCCACAGAGAGTCTACCTTGAGTGAAACTGCAGAACTCCTCATGTTTACGGTCCATAAGACCCTCTGGAATGTGATGTTCACGGAAAGCCTCGCTGAATTCAGCCCAAGTAGTGACCTGGCCCGCTGGGCGCATAGCTTCATAATTCGCCCACCAGAGACTGGCGGGGCCTTCGAGATGATATGCAGCAAATGTGACCTTATCAGCCTCAGCTACGAGTGTAGAGTGTAGCTTGTGAGTAATACTGCGAAGCCAGTCATCGGCGTCGAGAGGCTCGACGGAGTGGTGGAAGGTGGGTGGATGTAACTTGATGAAGTCACTGAGCGACACCAAGTTATTCCTCTGATGCTGTGTTGTGTTCTGTTCGATGCGCTCCAAAAAACGGTTGGTCTCCCGCTTGTTTCTCTCAGCCTCCAGCATAACCTCGGCCAGAGAAGGAGGGTGAGGCAGGTTTGCATTCCTGACTTCACTGCCTTCGGCCTGCTCCTGGGAAGCAGGGTTGTTGCGTGTGTTGACCATCCTAGGAAAACAAGACAATGATTTAGTCCAGAATGATGAGATTCTGACGTAGAATGCAGAATGTATGGAATAACTCGGAATGCAAGATGATCATCCGTATGACATGGTAAATACAGAAACTGCTACATTTATTCCATTGTCATACACACCATACAAGGTTTAGTACAAGACCAAACGGAGTACAACTGCGGTGAAAGGAATATTACATCTCATCGGAGGCATCCCAAGATCCTATACATTATTTTTCTACATCTTCGGAAAGTGGTACACACTAAGTCATATCCCACGAGTCACGCAGGACGGTGGACGATATAACTATTTCATTACTAGTGATACTACTACTAACTCAGACAGCTCCGTAGTAATCCTCGTAGAAGTCACCTCCATAGCCTGGAAGCTCAACGTGATCATCCGGAAACAGACGGTCCCGTGGAGCTTGTGGAAAATAGGGGCTAGGATGAGGTCTTGGACCAACAAACGGTGGCCTACGGGGACCACGGGGTGGGGTGATGCCTCCCACATCACGCCAATCCACCATGTCTGGCAGAGCAGATCTCACAGGATACAGATCCCTTGTATCCATACATCCAGCTTGCACAGCCGGTGCAAACCGAGTCAAAGTGGCCCAATGATCAGCATGGGTGTTGAAAAGCTCCAGCCTCAAGGCACGGTTTTCACGGTCCTTGTCCTCAAGCAACTGTGCAGTGGTGCGGGTTAGTGAGTCCTCCTGAGTGGAGTCAGCATAGATAGCCTGGAGATACCCTTGTGCTCTCGGGAGTGAAGCTGGCATATAACGGAAGTCGGTGTTCCGAAGCAGGCCAGTCCTGACTCGCATGATGGTCATCATAGAATAGGCAGCATCCTGCACATCCATCTCAATAGTAACCCCGAGTCCATAGGAACAGTGGAGGGGCTCGGTAGATCCAGGATAAGAAGGAATTATCCTGACAGTGCAGAGATATCGGCTTTGATTAAAGTCTTGGAATTGCGCTTCGACAGCGTACTCGGGATACCAGCGGTATCCAGCCTCGGTCATTACCCGGACCAACATAGCAGTATGGCCGGGTACATCGAGACATCGAGTCAGGCAAACCACTTGATTCTGAGGACGGAAAGCCATCTGGAACATGATATAATACAAAGGCATTAGAATTTCTAGTAGAATTTGGACAGCATAATGGCTGTAAATGCTCAAAAGGATTTTGAGACATTTTGCAAAGAATTGCATAGACACTCAACAACATCATATCAAGGTTCTGGTTCCATCTTAGCAACATAATGGGGGTAGTAGAACTGAACTAGGCTTGTATCCATCAAACCTATAAGGTACTACTGATTAGTAACACGTGAACCTGATAGAGAGAAGAGATCCTAATACCTTAACCCCCGGTGGAAGAATAGACTGACTCAGATCAGAATGCCATGAGGTAAAGGAGTAAAAAGAGCCTTACGTTCCATCCCACAATCAATTCCCCTACATATAACTAAAGCATTTCTAGACTCAACATCGACCAGTTTGGCTTGGAGAACCTACAGGCAGTCCGGCTCTGATGCCAACACTATCAGGACCCCGACTCAATGCCACATCGATCTAGCATGTAACACCTCATATCACTTTGCGGCCTCATGCACGGTATTCCCACGGGTGTCGTCTTACCTTTGCCCGGGACCGTTTGCGCCTTTTGGCACACGTATATGATAGTGTCACTAGCATCCATATGATAAGGAGCCCGGGCTGACATGGCTAGTCGTGAACCCAAAGTGGCACAAACTTACAGGGACAGGCATCCATGACCCAGCATCGAACGTGTTGGTCATCAGTGAGTGAATCCGGGCTGTAGCGGGCTAACAGGACTCCGGTATCCATCGCGTGACATTTCCCCGAATGGACAGACACAGGAACGAAGAAGGACACATGCCGGCCAGCCTAAGTGTTCTGGAGCAGTAGCAAGCTACCATGGCTCAGTGGAAGCACTAGGAGACATTTCCCAGTAAGAGAGGCTACTAAGGATAGACAACAAGATAGTCAGATCCCACACATACCAAGCATTTCAATCATACACACAATATGCTCGATATGTGCAAATACAACAAGGCATCACAACATGACTCTACAACACAAGTACTTTATTTAAAGGCTCAGAGAGCCATACATATCATACATACAAGTAGGGGTCACTCGACCCACATTCAAGTCATACAAGCATACAATCCAACAACGGAAGTAACTTGTCTGAGTACAGACAACTAGTAAAATAAAAGAGGCTTGGGTAAGCCTAGCTATACTACATGGTCCTTCACAAGCTCACGATCACCACCTGGGCCTCAGTCTACTCATCGATGTCAACGTCTACGAAGAACCCGTCAGAAGGGGTTGTAGCATCTTCTGTAAAATGTAAATTAAACCAACATGAGTACAAAGGTACCCAGCAAGACTTACATCAGACCCTACATACATGCACATTATCAAGAAGGGTTGGTGGGGTTATTGCAGCAAGCCAGCTTTGACTCTTGGCTAAACTATCCTACGAGACTCCAACTTGAAATGCTTTTGCGCACTCGAGTCCACTACTCACCACTTCAATACACCACCGAGTATCCACCTCCGTCATCCCACGGAAGAGCCATCCTCGGCACTCACGCTTATCTTGAGGCTTTTAGTAGTATCCATTTACTTGTCTATGAACTGTATAGGCAACCAAGTAGTCCTTTACCGCGGACGCGGCTATTCGAATAGATGATGTTAACCCTGCAGGGGTGTACTTCTTCATACACGCTCTCACCACTTACCGCCGTTTACACGAGATGTACTCGGCAACCTTCAAGCGGAAGCCCAACGTGGGTGTCGGCCACGACCTACCTAAACACCTAAGTCTCTAGTCCAGGTTTATCGCCTATTCAGGTTCCATCCGCAGGAAGTCCGGCCGAGGTTTCCACATACGGCCATGAATGATGTGTGTAGGGTTCCCGAGATACCTAACGGGCATCCGGTACACCGTGCCACGTACCTACCGCATCACAGCCCACCCCGCGGGTCAGCGTTGTCCACGGCCTCCAGTAGGCTACAAACACCAAAAACTACTTGCAACTCCTGGACAGAGGACTAGGGTGAATAAGAAGCCGAGAGGGTCCATTGGTTTCGGTCCCAATGCATGGTAGTAGCTGATTCTTAAATCACACATATAGATCTCAGTGCTTAAGGACGGCTTCAATGAAACAACCCACCATGTACTCCTACATGGCCTCTCATGGATACCTTTACCAAATCGTGTTCAACACATCACTCTCATACCCACATGATCATTTCACTCTAGCCCATCACCCAGATGAACTAGACCTGACACGACTCTAAGCATAGCAGGCATAGCAAGGTAGGAACAACACATTCATATGGCTCAATCAACTCCTACACATGCTAGTGGGTTTCATCAAGTTACTGTGGCAATGACAGGTCATGCAGAGGAAATGGGTTCAACTACCATAGCACACAGCAGTTTGAATCGCGTTGTCTTAATGCAGTAAAAGAGAGCAGAAGCGAGAACATGGGATTGTATCGATATGATCAAATGGTTGGTTGCTTGCCTGACGTGTCGGTGCACTGATATTGTTCTTCATTAGGGTAAACGTGGTACTCCTCGGGGACAGAACCTGCCGCAGAGAGCACCGATACACAAACATCACAAAACAATATGCAACAATATGATGCATGCATGCGACATGGCAAAATGAGTGTATTGGGCTAATGCAACTAAGACCAGATGGGTTTGAACTATTTTGAACCAAAGATTCAAGTTTCAAACTCATAAGTGGCCCTTTTAAGTGCTTTATCTAGTTCTGTACTAAACAGCAGGTTAACTTGTTTAAACATCCATGAAACCAGTACAGATGGATAGATTGGATTTTTCTGATCATTTTTCATATATAACACTTTGCATTTGGAGCTACAGATTAATTTCTATGATTTTTTGAAGTTTGTGGTATTTTCGAATTTCCTGGGTAATAATAATTCCAGTAAGGGTGTGTTTGGTTGTCTCGCAAGCGCTTGCTTAGCCTGGCCAAGCAAGGGAGCCATGGATTTCGTTCCTGAGCTAGCTTGCCTTGTTGCCAGCGGTAGCCAGATTTTTGTTCTATGGAGCGAGCAAGCCAAATCGGCTAGCCTCCGTCGGCAAGCCTAGCTTTGCCTAGCAAGGTAAACCGGCAAGGAATCCAAATGCACCCTAAATAACTTACTGCGTCAGCATTACGTCAGGATGACGTCAGTGGTCAACGGAGCTGGTCCAGGTCAAACTGACCAGTGGGTCCCGCGTGTCAGTAGTTATTAAAACTAACTAAATTTAGTTAGTGCTAATCTAAGTTAGTTAGCAGAGCGGGCTCCACTTGTCATAGACTCAGGGGGAGTCAACCTGGGCCCACCCGTCAAGTCAACGGGGTCAAACCCGCCGGTGTTTAGCCGCCGACGAGGCCAGACGCGGCGGATAGAGTGCATTAGTGCGTTCCGGCGACCAAATGAGCGGCGGAGGGCGTCTACGCGTAGCTGGGAGAAAGTCGCAGCTCTTGGTGGTGGTGGTTGAGCTCGGGGTGGCCGGAAACATCGCCGGCGACGACCTTGGCGGTCGCCGGAGTCGGGTGAAGATGAACCCGAGGCTACGGAACACGGCGAGGCTCGTGGTGAGGTGCGTTGGTCTCCCGGGGATGCAGTGAGTGTGTTGGACACGGTGGTGTGGCCGGTGGTTGGCCGGAGACACGTCGGCGACGAGCTCGGTGGCGGCGCGTGCGGTGAAGTTTCATGTGCTCGGTGTGGTGCACGAGAGCGAGAAAGGGAAGGGGGAGAAGGTAGCTGGGCTCACGGAGGTCTCCAGGAAGCAGACGGCGCGGTCGGGGATGAGCTAGTGCGGTGGCGACGATGAAAGGGATCTTCGGCGATGGCAGGGTCGGGCGAGGTTGGTGCACAGGCCTTGGGGCAAGCGAGGGCTCGGGGCTCGGCTAGCTCGAAGGAGAGGAGGGCGGTGGAGCTCTTGGACACGGTGGCACGGCGCAGGGACGACGGAGAGCGCGAGCTTTACGGTGGTGCGGGCGCGGCAGCGTCGGCCATGAAACGGGAGAACGAGGGAGAGAGGCAGGGGCGAATGGATGTGTCCACGGGGTTCGGGGCGCGACGTGGAGGTCGTACCGGCCAGCAGAGCGGCGAGGGGAGGAAGCAGGGCGGTGGGCAGTTGTGTGGCGCGCGCTGGAGCCGCTGTCGAGCACCTGCTTGCCTGCCTGGCCAAGTCAAGCAGCTCGCTGGAGCGGCTGCTGGGCTGGGCCGGCTAGGTGGGCCGGCTGGTGGGCTGCCAGGTTAGTTCCTTCTCTCTCTCTTTTATTTATGTTTTCTATTTCTTCTGTAACTTTGTGGACTTTCTAAAAATACCTAAGCAACTCCAAAAATCCCCAAACTGCTCATGCCCACTGTTTATAATATAAACAACATGGAACATTTTAGTTTAGGATTATTTGGGCATTTAAAATATTTTATAAATTTTAAATGTCCAAATTCAAATACTTATGATTTAATTCAAAGACCTTAGGATGATCTAGAAAATTGTGCACCACTTTTGGCAGAGGTTCTGAATCAAAATAAAAATGATGGACATTTTAGAAGGGCATTTTAGGTTCAGTGAAAATATTTTTAGTAAACCCTAGTTGGATTGAGAGGGGGCTGGGGGTTCTGTCATCCCCATTTCAAGTTTCTGTTGAATGGAATAGATATAATGCAACACTCTAATGCATGAACTAGCTAGGGTGTGACAAAGAGCCCATATTTCAATTGGATGTGTCCCGGTAAGATCGTTAACAACTGAAATACTACCCCACCTCGTGCTTGGTTTGAGAGGTGCAGCTTCGTGGTTCAAGCTACTAGTTACTCGTGAGCATGACCCAACACTTTTCACTCATACATCTAATTGCGATCGTACCTTGCTTCTTCTCTATGTTGATGATATGTCGAGATGACCAGAAGTACATTTCTTTTGTTAAGAAAAAGTTGAGTGAGCAATTCAAGATGTCAAATTAATTTTTATCTCATTTATTTTCTAGGAATTGAGGTTGATCAAACTAATGATAATCCATCGATGTACTCATGATTTGATCCATTGTTTCCTATCCAAACTAGTTATTTGTTTCTGGTCGAGCAATCAATGACTGAGATAAGAAAAAGTAGGTAGAATAAATAGATCGCGGAACAAATAATTGCAGCAAGTTATTTTTGTATTTTTGCTTTAATAGATCTGAAAATAAATGCAAAGGAAAATAGATCGCAAAGGAAAATAAAATGAAAAGAGACCCTGGGTCCGTAGGTTTCACTAGTGGCTTCTCTCGAGAAAAATAGCAAACAGTGCGAAAACAATTACTGTTGGGCAATTGATAGAACTTTAAATAATCATGACGTTATCCATACAATGATCATTATATAGGCATCACGTCCAAGATTAGTAGATCGACTCGTGCCTGCATCTACTACTATTACTCCACACATCGACCGCTATCCAGCATGCATCTAGTGTATTAAGTTCATGGAGAAAAGGAGTAATGCAATAATCACGATGACATGATGTAGACAAGATCTATTTATGTAGAAATAGGCCCTATCTTGTTATCCTTAATGAAACAATACATACATATTGTTTCCCTTTTTGTCACTGGGATCAAGCACCGTAAGATCGAACCCATCACAAGGCACCTCTTCCCATTGCAACATAAATAGATCAAGTTGGCCAAACAAAACCCAAATATCGGAGAAGAAATACAAAGCTATAATCAATCACGCATATAAGAGATCAAAGAAGACTCAAATAACTTTCATGGATAAAAATATAAATCTGATCATAAACTCAAAGTTCATCGAATCCCAACAAACACACGCAAAATGACTTACACCATATGGATCTCCAAGAGACCATTGTATTGATAATCAAGAGAGAGAGAGGAAGCCATCTAGCTACTAACTACGGACCCGTAGGTCTACAAAGAACTACTCACGCATCATCGGAGACCCACCAATGGACATGATGAACCCCTCTGTGATGGTGTCTAGATTGGATCTGGTGGTTCTAGACTCTGCGGCAGCTGGAATTGATTTTCGTCGACTCCCTAGGGTTTCTGGAATATTGGGGTAGTTATAGAGCAAAGAGGCGGTTCAAGGGGCACCCGAGGTGAGCACAACCCACCGGGGCGCGCCTGGCCCCCCAAGCGCGGCCTGGTGGGTTGTGCTCCCCTCGGAGCACCCCAGGTGCTTTCTTGGCCCACTGGATGTCTTCTGGACCAACAGAAAATCCTCAAAAAGTTTCGCTGTGTTTGGACTCCGTTTGGTATCGATTTCCTGTGATGTAAAAAATATGCAGAAAACGACAACTGGCACTGGGCACTATGTCAATAGGTTAGTACCAAAAAATGATATAAAATGACTATAAAATGATTGTAAACATCCAAGAATGATAATATAACAGCATGGAACAATCCATCGTAAGATCACCCAAAACTTGAAAACTTCAATCACATAAAACTCAACAAAACCTTGGTGAGATCCATTAGTATAAGAAAGCAAACCACTACTATAAGTATTGTTGCAAACCTATTAATATTTTTCTTTTGCATTATATCTAATGTATTCCAACTTTTTTATGGCAAAAACTCATCAAAGAAAACCATAGAATCATCGAAACAAACACACAATGCAAAGAAAATAGAATCTGTCAAAAACTGAACAGTATGTAGCAATCTGGATTTTTAGAATACTTCTGTAACTCCAAAAATCTTGAGAATTTAGGAAAACCTGTGTAATTTGTATATTAATCTTCTGCAGAAAGAGTCAACTCAAACGCACGTTTATGTGATTTATCAAAACTATTTTTGTGAGTGCATACGTTTCTGTTTTTCAGCAAGATCAAATCAAGTTTAACCCAAATCAACCCAGGCCTTGCTTGGCACAAACACTAATTTAAACCACAAAAACACATCTAACCAGAGGTATAATTGGGTATTTTATTGAAAACAACAATAAAACCAAAAAGCAAAAGGATACAAGTTGGGTTGCCTCCCAACGAGCGCTATCGTTTTATGCCCCTAGCTAGGCATAACACGTAGGATCTAAGTGATATCATCCTTGTTCTTCAATTCTTTGATCGAACACTTGGGATTTTCCAAGGATTTTGCATATAAATTCTCAACCACAATACTTCTAGGCACAAGATTGAAAAACTTATTTTCGCAAAAGGGTCTCTTATGACTTCAATAGAGTTGGGATGGATACTAATCATCTTAAGATCTCCTTTATCATTGCTAGAAGTTGCACCTTTGTTTTTAGTGACTTGAGTAGTCTTACTAATTTTCATGGGAGTTTTAGCTGAAGCAAAAGCCGTATGTAGATTAGAAAAAAATGCTTCCAGTTTATCAATCGTAGACGGGCTCTCTTCGATTCTTTCATGAATTATAGTTCCCTTTTCTTTTAACAACTTAAAAATGTCTCCCGCTTTTGACCCAATTTTAGTAGCATAACTTTACATATTTCTATCCAAGTTTTCAATATGTTCTACGGTAAACATTTTCTTTTCAATAGCATCTAAGCTTTCCATAACATGCTCGAGAGTCAATATCGTTTCATTGATCATGAGTGGTGGTGAACCCACTAAATTTCCCAAAGCGTTAAAAGCATCAAGAGAAGGACACATCAAGAAATTCCCACCAGCAATCTTATCAAGGACGAATCTATACCAAGTGGCAATGCCCACATAAAAACAACGGAGAAGAACAACGGTAGATTGATTACGGATAGATCTATTATGAGCATTGCAAATCCTATACCAAGCATCTTTTAAATTTTCTCCTTTCCTTTGTTTAAAGTTGAGAACTTCGTTCTTGGGGGTGCACTCAATAGAGGAAGAAATATCCATAACGACAAAAAGTGATCAACAAGATTGCACATGAAAAACAGATCTAGCGAGAAAACGACGAACGAAAAAGAGGGCGAATAAAACGGCAAATTTTTGTGAAGTGGGGGAGAGGAAAACGAGAGGAAAATGGCAAATAATGTAAATTACGAGGAGATGACATTTGTGATTAGGAACCTGGTTGATGTTGAAGATCCTCCTCGGCAATGACGCTAGAAATTCCTTTTGATGTCTTCTAGAACTACGTCGGTGTTTCCCCAAAGAGTAAGGGATGATGCAGTATAGCGACAGTAGATATTTTCCTCAATGATGAGATCAAGGTTATCGAACCAGTAGGAGAACCTCCTCACACCAGGTAAACAACACCTGCACACAAATAACAAATACTCGTAACCCGGCGTGTTAAAGGGTTTGTCAATCCCTTTCGGGTACGGCGCCTCAAGAGAGGCAAATAACGTGAGGTAAAAGGGGTAGATAGGATAAATAGATCGTGAAACAAATAAATTGTGGCAAGGTATTTTGTATTTTTTTGTTTAATAGATCTGACAATTAATGCAAAGGAAAATAGATCGCAAAGGCAAATATGATGAAAAGAGACCCGGGGGCCGTAGGTTTCAGTAGTGGCTTCTCTCGAGAAAAATAGCAGACAGTGGGAAAACAATTACTGTTGGGCAATTGATAGAACTTCAAATAATCATGACGATATCCAGGCAATGATTATTATATAGGCATCACGTCCAATATTAGTAGACCGACTCCTGCCTGCATCTACTACTATTACTCCACACATCGACCGCTATCCAGCATGCATCTAGTGTATTAAGTTCATGGAGAAACGGAGTAATGCAATAAGAACGATGAGATGATGTAGACAATATCTATTTATGTAGAAATAGACACCATCGTGTTATCCTTAATAGCAACGATGCATACGTGTCGTTACCCTTTCTGTCACTGGGATCAAGCATCGTAAGATCAAACCCATCACAAAGCACCTTTTCCCATTGCAAGATAAATAGATCAAGTTGGCCAAACAAAACCCAAATATCGGAGAAGATATACAAGGCTATAATCAATCATGCATATAAGAGATCAAAGAAGACTCAAATAACTTTTATGGATAAAAACATAGATCTTATCATAAACTCGAAGTTCATCGGATCCCACCAAGCACACCGCAAGAAGACTTACATCATATGGATCTCCAAAGAGACCATTGTATTGATAATCAAACACACAGCAAAAAGACTTACATCATATGAATCTCCAAGAGACCATTGTATTGATAATCAAGAGAGAGAGGAAGCCATCTAGCTACTAACTATGGACCCGTAGGTCTACAAAGAACTACTCACACATCATCGGAGAGGCACCAATGGAGTTGATGAACCCCTCTGTAATGGTGTCTAGATTGGATCTGGTGGTTATGGACTCTGCGGCGGCTGGAATTGATTTTCATCGACTCCCCTAGGGTTTCTGGAATATTGGGGTATCTATAGAGCAATGAGATGGTTCAGGGGGCACCTGAGGTGGGCACAACCCACCGACGCACGCCTGGGCCCCCAGGCGCGCCCTGATGGGTTGTGCTCCCCTCGGAGTACCCCCAGGTGCTTTCCTGGCCCACTGGATGTCTTCTGGCCCAAAAAAATACTCAAAAAGTTTCACTGCGTTTGGACTCCGTTTGGTATTGATTTCCTGCGATCTAGAAAACATGCAAAAAAATAACAACTGGCATTGGGCACTATGTCAATAGGTTAGTACCAAAAAATGACTATAAAATGATTGTAAAACATTCAAGATTGATAATATAACAGCATGAAACAATAAAAAATTATAGACGTTGGAGATGTATCAACATCCCTAAGCTTAATTCCTTCTCGTTCTCGAGTAGGTAAATGATAAAAACAGATTTTTTGATGTGGAATGCTGCCTAACATGTTCATCACATTTCTTTTCTTTATATCATGGACATTTGGACTTTTATATGATTCAAAGCAATAGTCTAGTTTTGACATGAAGACTTCAATACTGAAGCATACCAACAAGCAACCATGCCAATAGTTTAGTACCAAAAAATGATATAAAATGACATATCCAAGAATGATAATATAACAACATGGAACAATAAAAAATTATAGATACGTTGGACACGTATCACGGAGGCGGTTGGTTTTTTTATTACATTTTATTGCTTTAAGTTTTCTCCTTTTTTTATTTGCTATTAAAAAGCAGGTTTTCAAAAAAAATTCAAATGTTCAAGAATTTGAATTTTGCAAATTCTAGGTTTTTTTGTTTTCTATTTTTGAATTTTTTTTCCATAAATTCAAAAAAGTTTTTAATTTTGAAAACATTTTGTGATTTCAAAAAATGTACATGAATTCAAAAACAATGTGCACATATTCTACAAAAGTTCTCCTGAATTTTTAACAATCATAAATTTATGGAATCTTCATGAATTTTTAAAAAATATTCATGGCTTTCAAAAAATGTTCATGAAGTCCAAAAAATATTAATTATTTTAAACAATTATAAGTTTGAAAAATGTTCACAAATTTCATAAGAATGTTCTGGACTTAAAAATAGTTCATGAATTTCAAAAAATGCAAGAGTTCGAGAAATGTTCACAACTTTCAAAAATATGTTTATGGGTTCGAAGAAAGTTCACGGATTTTAAAAATTGTTTCATAATTCGAGAATCTTCATCAATTTTTAAAATTGTTGGCAATTTTGAAAATTAATCGCGAGTTCATATAATTTTTTGAAAATTTAAGAAGTTTATTTTTTAAAACTTGTGATATCCAAAAAAGGAGAAAGAACAGAAAATAAAAAGAAAAGGGAAAACAAAGAAAAATATATGAAAGAAGATA
>NC_041385.1:51601698-51623287 GCF_002162155.2 Triticum dicoccoides
TCGATCGTTATCCCCTATTTTGCTCGTTTGACCCCCACGGCGAATAGGATCCACCCCTATTTTGCACGTCAGGCGACACAATACGCCGAAACATGCACGCATTTGGGCCGGCCCATGTACGGAGCATGGCTCCCCTGTTTTTCATTTTTCATTTTTTGTTTCTTTTTGTTTTTCTTTTCCTTTTTATTTTTAAAATTTTGAAAATGTGCTTTATCTATATATCTATTTTCTTGCAGGGAGCTCCTTGAATGTTAATTGTGGTTGAATTTTGCAACAATGTCAAACATTCGATCATGTTTCATGCCACAAAATTTCAAAAAAATTGGATCACATTTGGTATTGCTTTTTCGGTAAAAAAAATTTAACTCAGGTGTAGTACACACAAGAGCAGAAAATCCGCTCTCGTTTATAGGTGTGCTTTGTAACAACTGCCCAAACATCAGAGACCAAAGTACAGCGGCAACTAGCACAAAATATTACCACCTAAGTTGTCCACCCAAGCTATAGATTACAACGGTGCCCTGAACTTGGACGTGAATCCTGGAGACTGGACTGCGGACAGATTGGCAGGTAGAGGCTGACCTCCATCTAATACCTCTGGTGATCTAAGAAATAATCCTCGAGACAGTACAGCAATTAGGGCAGGACCAATCGCCTCTTAAACGCGGGTTGGGCCGACCTTTGGACTAATAAAAAACAACACGTTTGGGGCTAAGCCGATTAGCACTCCAGGCTTGGTTTCCGGTCGAGGCATCCATTCTGATTCTGTGCATGAAAAATTTCTGAGAAATGATCTTTGCAGCGTAACAAGGATCACCAGTTTTGGTCATTTCTGAAAATGCAAACATCCTTGGATACGGACAATTAACGCACTTCTAAACCATATATCTGAACTTGTCTCTTGCAGATGAGCAGAAGTAGATGGAGTAGGAGAGGTGTCATAAACGGGCTTTAGTCAAAGAATTTGATACTGTGAGATGTCGTATGTGCACATCATGTTCATCATAGCATTATATATATCTTGCAAACAAGTCATTTCACCAGGATTCTACAGCATTTGTCGCGAGCCTGTCGGACGATTGTTTTTTTTTTTGAGGGAAACAGCAGGACTCTGCTGCGTATTTTTATTAATTTTCAAATAAAAGAATACAAAAGGTCCATGTAAGAGAAAAAAAAACTATACATCAGAACGAAAAAGAAAACCTAGGAAAGGTAAAAAAGAACAAACATACATACATACATACATACATACATACATACAAGGAAAACAAGCAGCAAAAACACCCATCTGGATCAGCAAGTTATCTCAACATTGCAACCCAATCCGCCATGCCAGAATAATCCTGTCTTCGTGCTCTATGAGTGAGCCATTTCATCTCTTCTTTGTATTTGCGCCTGGAAGTATATAGATTTGGGGGAATCTTTTTAAAAATGAAATCATTCCGCGTTGTCCATATTGCCCAGGAGACTAGAATGATGATTTCCAGAGCAAAAGGCAAATTGATAAGATGCTTGAGATGCGCCACTTCTTCCTGAATATTTGTATTCTGGGGCTGCCATTAGGGGCACACATATTGCCAACAGAGCTGGGCATATGGGCATTGGAAGAAGAGATGATCCCTTGTTTCCAGGGAGTGTTGATTACACATAACACAGGTGTAATCCTCAATGAAGAAATTTTTCCAGTGCAGCATAGCTCTCGTATTTAATCTGTTAAATATCAAAAGCCAGTTGAAGATTTTGTGCCTTAGTTGACAGCAGGTTTTCCATAACCATTTCACGACTGGAATGGGCTCTGGATAAGTGACTAGCAGCTTATATGTCTTAGAGACGCTGTAAGCATGGGCTCCTTGTGGTTATTATCGGACGATTGTTACAGCCAACTAACCGTGTTCATCTTGTGCTACTGGTCCATGGTCCGGAGACCAGAAAATCACAATACTAGATCGACGGGTTAGTGCAGTCCATGCGGATACCTCATTGCATGTTTCTGTCTGGTCGATTCCGTAACCGAATTTCCATTCGACGGTTGGTGCCTGCCACTTCGGGCGCTGTGAAGGCAGAGCGCCGCAGTTTCACATCTGTGGTTTGCAGCAAACCGCCCAGACTTCAGAGCTGCTTGTACAAGTACAGCAAGTAGCACCATGATTAACCGTAACTGAGCTGTTCCTTCCAGGCCATAATTTACATGGATGCCCTGAACTTGAATGCCAGGCCTTAAGAAAGCACGGCAAGTGGTCACAGGATAAGCGTTTCTTACGCGGCCTCCAATGGCGGGTTAAACGGGGTCTCGCCGACCTTTGGACTAGTAAAAGAACAGCAGAGCCAATTTGCACTAAACTAAAGTGGTTCCACTGTTAAACAAAGCATGTAATTAAGCTGGTTTCAGGTATAGTCAAGGCTGTTCAGTTCATGCATGTCATGTACGGTCCCTTGAAGCTTCTCATTTCTGTGGTCCAGTTCTGCTCAGTTTACCCAAAATGTAAAGCTGATTTATACTCCCTCCGTCCGGAAATACTTGTCGGAGAAATGCATAAAAATAAATGTATCTAAAATTAAAATACATCTAAATACATTCATTCCCCGGACAAGTATTCCCGGACGGAGGGAGTATTATACTGCCAGAATGCCAGTAGTCCCACTCCCATGAGCAAGGAGTTCTCTTTAGGGGATCCCGTAAGCAAAGAGCTGTGTGTATAGTGTACACAGTCGCTCAGCGTGTCTGCAAATTGTGCAAAAAATAAAACTGTCTGCATTTAAGTGTGAGGTTACTATCAGAAATAAAGTTTTTTGCATAAAAAAATTATATGATCATTGGCTCTGAATTTACCCCGGAATACTGAGCTTAAACAGGCAAGTACGCTCTAATTTTCCGAGTAAAGATGTCGCTGCCATAATTATTACTTTTGTTTGAATTTTACTTTCTCCGTCCCATAATATAAGAACGTTTTTTACATTAGTCTAGTGTAAAAAATGCTCTTATATTATGGGACGGAGGGAGTACTTGGTTGTGTGTAGAACTCTTTGAATTTTGAACAAAGATACAGACTACTCTTGCCAGTTCCGCTTCGATATCACCACGAAGTCATTCATAAAATGAACGCCTTTGTGATAGCCTTGCATGCGTTGTCATTCCAACAACCGATCAAATTGAATGAAAAAAGAACATTCCAAAAAGACGCATATATGCATGCATTAGCAGCTAGCTAGTCAGAGGCTCACAATTATGCTTCACAAGTACTCCATCTGTCCCGTAATGCAAGATCATTTGGCAAGCTATGTTGGCAATAGGCAAATTACATTTTCTTTTTTCATAAGACCTTCCATTTCCGATGGAACAAATACGCAACAAATATGCCAAAACCTAACATCCCAGATACATGCACATCCTTTTCTGTTGGAGGACTTAGGAGAACCACACCACACCACACAAAACTTCAACAACCCTAAGACCCTACGAACATATACACACCAAAGGACCAGTCAAGCCTAGCCTAGCCACAACTACAAACGAGAACCAAACAAAGAACAGAACATCCATATAGGGTCACACGTCAGTCACGGTAGCAGAGGAGCATGACAACGCATTGCCGGGTGATGTAGAGCCTGGCCGTATGTCGCCTCAGCATTCTACTGATCCCTCCTCCTGATCCTGCCGCCTTGTGCTTGCCGCCATGGCTCTTCACCTTGTTCATCCTGGCTGAGCAGGACGGTGATGGTTGAGCTAGCAAGGTGGTGAGCAGGAAGGAAGGCTCCCTGCTCTGCTCATCCACTGCTGCTATACTGAGTGGATCCTCTTCCGTGGCATTGCCATGCTTCTATAGGAAGGATGCGTCATGGCCAAATGGCACAAAACGACAGATTACCCTCTCACATCATCCTCACAATTTTGCCTACTTGCATGTATAAAAAGTTTAAAACCCGACGAGACATTGTAATAGGGTGCAGCAGATTCTATGACGCTCCAGCTGGGGACAGTCGCCTAGAAAGCTGGGAAGTTGCTATGCTACAGTTAAAGACCAAGGATAACTAAACGGGTCGTCTTGTGCAGTTTCTGCAGAAATTTTCAGAAAGAATTCTTCTTGCAAAACACAGACGATGGTTACGTACGGTTAATTATTTAACTACAAATGCATGGCAAAAGAATGGTCATCTTTGGATATGATCACACGATGGGTTAAGGCAGTAACCTGTCATTCCTACCGATTTATGGTGTTTCAGTGTTTGCAAGTGATTACGACGCTATGCCAAGCTGATACCAATTACACCCGACCTTTGCAATGATGTATTGTTAAGAACCAGTCAAGACATTAAGGATGCACGCAGCTATATATGTCATCATAAAGAGAAAAGAGAACAATAAAATAAAAGGACATAACACCAAAGTGTCTTACGGAAATGGTCAATGGTACACAACAACAAGCCAGGGTCGTCTCCAGAAATTTGGAGGCCCGGGACGAGAATCAAAGTATGGCCTTGATTTTTTTTAAATCATATACCTATAAAGAACTAATGTAAGTAAAACATACTCTCGTTTAATTATATAACTTCAAATATGTGTTATTTGATACAATATTTAGAAAATATACCTAATATTAATTGTAAAATAGTAAAGATGGTACTGAAGCAATAAACTGACCTCATTTGTACTAAAAGAAGTATAATCTTCGATGATATCTTCATAATTAATCTTCTCCTTTTTGTGATCAGATTCTTTCAAGACATTTATCAAGAATACCTTTTGGGATCGAGCATCCGCTTATAGTTTTGTTTTCTTCCTATGCTTTTCAGCACCAGAATCATAGTTTCTTCTATGCATGATTTTTTCTGTTTTATAAAACAGACCAAATAATATTAATCATTTTGAATTCTATGTAATATTTGACCTTGCATAAAACATATTTCACCTTGATGTAACATTGTAAAAAATTGTTTAACAAAACCGAGTCTACACTAGCAAAATAAAATAGGGCTTCTTATAAAAGGATTTACGCCGGCAGGGACGGTGCGACGGGGCGGCTGTAATACCTAATATGGCGCCGTGGAGCATAGCCGGCCGGCGGCCGCGTACACACGTCTCCTACTCCTGCCGCCCTCGCCTACTGGCTGCCGTCGACCAGCCGCCCCTTGCGCTGCTAGAGACCTCTCCTCGATCTAGGGATCTCTAAACCAGGGATAAAACTGGAACATGTGCGCTGCGTGCGTGCGTGCATGTATTTGATTGCCAGAATGGGCTGCCTGAGTGTTGGTTTACCGGGTTCTTTTCTCATATATACACATAATATTTTCTGGACTGGGGGCCCCTTAAATTTGGGGGCCCTGTGCGGTCGGCCAATTTGGCCTCCCTTGTCAACGGGCCTGCAACAAGCATAAGCATATACCACTACCCTTAATCGCAAAAGGACCGCAAAAGTGATCTACCAAGCATAAGCACAAACAACATCAAGGGACAAGGGTAAACATCCGTCATCCGCCACTACCCTTGATAAAAGAAAGACTGTGATCAAGGTTCTCTAAAAGCAACTTCGCCAGGAAGAAAATGACGTGCAACTCTACCGTGATGTATCTAACCACTAAAGGCGAGATGAAGGGTTTTCACCTCGAAGAACAAGTCAGGTAAGTTTCAAAGCCTTCAATTAGGAATACGGTGTGTAACCAGCACATTGCTAGGTACAAGTACCAAAGGTCAAAATTAGGATTTTCACCAGAGAGCTCAAGACACGGTACTCGGCATCGTCGAGGAGCACCCCTAAACCAAAGTCACCTGCGTTGCAGCCTCCACTATCCGACACGACACATCTATACCCTCCAGCCTCAAGAAAGCCGAACACGAGCCATATCTCCAGCATGGGAAGGTACGCCTTCGGTGACACCTGCTCACGCTCACAACCGTGATGTGAACACAACTATCCAAGAAACCGACACGACACAGATGGCGGATGTAAGGTCATCGGCACCGCCAAAAGGGCTCGAGGGGACATCATGTAGCTCCCCACCAGCCTCGCCGAGGCAGCCAGCGGCAGATGTGGACTCGCAGCCACCAGATGGCTAGCAGAGCGGCGCACTTGACTAGAAGGCGAACATGACCTTACATGTCCAAGTTCTGCTTCTGCCAGTTGCATCCACTCCATTATTACAGTTTTGTTTCTTAATGAGATAGTCCCATTTTAGAGGTGAGTATAGGGCCCCTGATTTTGCCGGCTCGGTCCTCAGAGAGCAAGACAGGTTTCAGAGTTCTGCTTTGCAACAACTGGCCAAACATCAGGGCTACTAGTCGAATTACAACTACTAGCACGAAAATTCCCACTGAAGCTGTCCACTAGGCTATAGATTACGACGTACAGTGGCCTGAACTTGGACGTGAATCCTGGAGGTACAGCAATTAGAAAAGGACACGTGTTTCTTACACAGCCTCCAATGCCGGTTAAATGCGGGGTTGCGCCGACCTTTTGGACTAATAAAAAGAACAGCATGTTTGGGGCCGAGCCTATTTGCACTAAACTAAGGTGACCAACGAATTGATCACAGCGTTCTGCAAGTCTGTTTCAGGTCTAGGCACAATCAAGGCTATTGTGTGCGAGAGGGATTTTGAATTGTAAACTAAATTTCCTTGCGGTTCCCGTAGACGGACAGCGCCAACGCTTGATGTCTGCCGCTGCGGGAGCTGTGAAGGTAGCGGTGCCGCGGTTTTCACATTTGTGGTTTGCAGGAAACTGCCCAGACGTCAGAGCTTCTGGTCCTAGTACAGCAACTAGCACCATGATCAGCAGCAATTGAGCTGTTCTAGGCCATAGTTTACATGAATGACCTGAACCTGGACGTTAAGCCTGAAGAAAGCACAGCAAGTGGTCACAGGATAAGCGTTTCTTACACGGCCTCCAATGGCGGGATAAACGGGGTCGCGCCGACCTTTGGACTAACAAAAGAACAAACAGGCCAATTTGCACTAAACTAAAGTGGCTCCTCAGTTAAGAAAAAATATGACATTAGCTTGTTTCAAATTGAGTCAAGGCGGTTAAGTGCATACATGTCATGTATGCCTTCTTGGGAGCAACATTTCACAAAATTATTGTAGTTGCAATGCACAAACCTGGATGTTTCATGGATAGATTAGTAATTATCAGCTTGCCTGGTTGTCCAATAATATAGTGCCCGTGAGCAATACTTATGATAACGGCAAGCGAGATCTGAGGGTACTCTACCCGCTATGAGCTTTGCGTCCCAAAATATGAAGACCAAGAGAATTGAAACATGTATGCAAGATTGCAAGTACGTTGAAGCTTCTCATTTCTAAGTGTGAGGTTAATATCAGAAATAAATCCTCTTGGCAGAAAAAAATCTGTGAATTTTCCCTGAAATAATACAGTAAATTTTCCGTGAAATATCGAGCTAAAACATGGGTCTGTTTGGTTTGCTGCCCATACCAGCCCTGCCATAACAAATGGCTGTCTGTCAAATATTGTTCATTGTTTGGTTTGCTGTCAAAATTTTAGTTGTCAATGGTTGTCCACCCCTTCCGCTCGCATATTTTTGCAAAATAGTTGGCCACATGAGGGTGAGGAATTAGGTGGCAATATTTTTTGGGCAAGCTAACTATTTCCAATATTTGGTAGGGACAATGTGGGCACCAACCAAACACACCCGTGACAACGCTGCCTATTTTCCAAGTAAAGTTATCGGTGTCAGAGAAATGTTACTACCATCTTTAAAAATCATAATAACTACATTTATTTGGTTGCATGTACAACTATTTGATTTTTTGAACAAAGATACATACTAATCTTGCCAACTTCACCCCGAAATATAAGCGATAAATTCACTCCCAGAATACACTCCTTTGCGATGGCCTTGCATGAGAAATTAATCATTCCAACAACTGATCAAATTGAATGAAGCAAGAGCATTCCGGAAGGGCGTATATATACATGCATTAGCACTTAGCTTTTTTTTCAAAAAGGAGGAATACCCCGGCCTCTGCATCTGGACGATGCATACGGCCAATATATTGATTATTAACACAAGACCTTACAAAGTCGTACAACAGTAAGACCAAAGCCACCATCTTCGCAACCTCTGTCGCTACTCCTATCTAACTGATGAAGGGGCGCTGATGGTCTGGGCCTAATACCAAACAGACCTCGCAGCCAAACCTAACATCTAAGACCTGAGGTCCCAACCAGAACGCCTGCCGGGTATGGGCACCCACCAGTCCGGCGTGCTCTCCAACCAGGACCCCTGCCGGGTATGAGGCCGCCGCAGCCACGTACCATCAATCCATCTTCAGAGTTGTACTGTTGCATGAACCGTGCGAGGTCTCTTTGTCATCGACGCCACCACGACGCCAGACAGCGCCACCATCCTGCGCTCGTCCATCATAACACGCCCACCGGCGAAACCCCCACTGCTCCATGCCGCTGAGGCTCGCCGTTGTCAACGTGCCAGATGCCGCACCGCTCCTCCGACGCGAACACCAAAAACAGGAAACGCCCTAAAGATACAAGGGCACTCTGCACAACATGAAAGCCGCCGCGAGCAGCTGCAGAGAGCCAGCCGGCGGCCAAAGCCCCCACCTTCATGAGCCCACACCCGAGTCCTAGCTCCCCAGGCAACGCCTCGAAGGAGGAGATGACGCCCATGGCGCCACCGCTGCCCAATCCAGACCGGATTTTGGGTTTTCACCCGGGAGAGGACCGGAGGTGGCAAGAATAAGGACCACGACACCGCCTTCAGGAAGGATGCGCCGCCCGAAGCCGACGCCGCTGTCGAGCCGAACCAGCCGGCCTAGGGTTTTCCCCGGTCCCAATCTGCCACCATCCCCAGAAGCACCGGAACCAGCAGCATCCACCGGCCTCAAGCGCAAAGGGGAAGGAGCGGGAATGAGGGAGCAGCAGGCCTCTAGATCTGGCGAGGACGAAGGCCCCTGAACTGCCGCCGCCAAGCGCCGACTCCCCACCACCCGAGCACTTAGCTAACTAAAATTTATCGAAAGAAAAGCAATTAGCTAACTACTCATGGGACTCACAATCATACAATTGGATGGAGCAAATGGGATGATGCCAATAGACAGATAACCCTTTATGAGAACTTCCATACGAATTGTTTCCTTCTTTTTCTTGAGATCTTCCATTTCTAATGGAGCAACTTCACAACAAAGATATCAAGACCTAACATCTCAATGCATGCACGTCCTTGCCGTTGCAGGACTTAGGAGAACCACACCAGAACTTCAACATCTAAATTTACTACGTGCCCTATGAACATACACACTAAAGAAAGTGTCATGCCTAGCCTAGCCTAGCTACAAACGAGAGAGGACCAAACGAAGAACATAACACATATGTAGGGTCAGTCATGGCAGCAGAGGAGCATGACAACGCATCGCCGGATGATGTAGAGCCTGGCCTTGTGTTGCCTCAGCATCCGGCTGATCCCTCCTCCTCCTGATCCTGACCCCTTGTGCTTGCCTCCATGGATCTTCACCTTGTTCATCCTGCCTGAGCAGGAAGGAAGGCTCCTTGCTCTGCTCTTCCACTGCTACTATTGGATGGATGGATCTGCCTCTGCTGTGGCATTGCCAAGCTTATATAGGAAGGGAATGTCATAGCCAAATGGTACAAAACGACAAACTACTACTCCCTCCGTCTGAAAATACTTGTCATCAAAATGGACAAAAAGGGATGTATCTAGATCTAAAATACATCTAGATACATCCCCTTTTATTCATTTTGATGACAAGTATTTCCGGACGGAGGGAGTATGTGACATGATCCTTACATCTCTGCTTTCTTGGCTACTTGCACTTACTTGCACCTATAAAAACCTGATGAGACGTTGGGTAGAGAGAGTTGGGGGCATAAACCCTTTGCAGCAGGAAGTGTGGAGGCACATGCAGTAGCCTCTCTCAATAGGTGCAACGGATTCCGATGACCCTCCAGGGGACAATCGCCTAGAAAGCTGGGAAGTTGGTTACGGTGGAGTTCAAGACCAAGGACAACTAGACAGATGCTCTTGCACTGTACTACAGTGTATGAAAATAATCCGCACCAGTAATGAAATGCTGCAACCGTTTTACTTCACCTCGATGATCTTGATCCTCTCGTGGAGCAGCTGAGGACGAACGCGCTCAAATGCCTTGGTGAAGATATCCGCGAACTGATTGTTTGTGTTGATGAATTTGACGGTGATCGTGTCATCCTCGATACAACTTCTGATGTATTGTATGTCTCATTGTTGCAAAGGAGGGATTTCTTAGTGGGCGTAAGCCATTTATAGCTAATTTATTACTCCCTCCGTTCGGAATTACTTGACATGAAATGGATGTATCTAAACCTAGGCCTAGATATACATCCATTACGACATGTCAAGTAATTCCGGACGGAGGTAGTAGTAGTGTAGTTATGTGAGATTTTATTTGTCTAGGGTAGTCGAGCCGTCGAAGACAGGACTTTTTGGATAGGCTTAGGGTCCAGGGTTGTCAACTCGTCGAGGGTGAGGTTTTTAGGTTAGGGTCTAGGGTTGTCGAGTCATCGAAGGCAAGGCTTTTAGGTTAGTTTTAGGGTCTACGGTGCCCAGTCGTCAATGGCGAGCCTTTTACGGTAGGGGTAGGGTCTAGGGGCTTATCACAAATTGATCGCAACAAAAATCCAACATATATATCAGAAAAATTGTTCACATCAACAATCCAACAAATATATCAATAGTTCATCACAACACAACAACATATATTCATATATTAGAAAACCATCACATTGTAACTTGTTCATCAGAGCAACATACTTAATTCAAAGCTGCTTTCCCCAGCTTTTTTATATGGTTTACTTTTATGTAGTAATTTTATGGCTGGTTAACGACTTTGTTAATTCAAACCCAGTCTCATCTCGAGTTTTCATTCTTTAAAAATAAAAATTGTTGCGAGAGTCTTGGACGTTGTTACAGCTAACTAACCACGTTCGGACTTGTGCTACTGGTCAATGTCTGGAGACCAGAAAACACACAACACTAGATTGACATGTTTTCACATTTTTATGCTTGGTCAGTTTTGTAAACTGAATTCCCATTCAGTTCCAAAGACAGCGTCGACGCTCGATGCCCCACCGCTGTGGAGGAAGTGGTACTGCGGTTTTCACATCTGTGGTTTGCAGCAAACCGCCCGGACTTCAGAGCCACTGGTCCAAGTAAATAGCAACTAGCACCATGATTAGCACTAGTCAAGCTGTTCCAAGCCATAATTTACATGGATGATCTGAACCTGGACTTGAGTCCAGAAGAAAGTACATGGCAAGTGGGGTTGCAGGTTGAAGCATTTTTCTTACGCAGCCTCCAATGGCGCGTTAAACGGGGCCTCTGGGCTGATTAAAGAACAAGAGAGCCATCTTACACTAAACCCAAAGTGTCTCCTCGAGATTCAGGTTGAGGCGTGCATCCATCAAGGCTGTATACCCTGTTAGCAGCAACATCTCACCAAACAATACTGCAAGTACTGTACTGCTCCGTTTACCAGAAATTTAAAGCTGGGTATCTCCTAGACAAACTGGTTTATAAGTACTACTGTATGATATACTGCAAGAAAGTCGAGGGAGCAAGGAGCTGTGTGTAGATAGTCGCTCAGTGTGTCTGCAAATTGGGCAGAAGATAAAATGAGTCTTTCAATGTCCAAGTGTGAGGTTACCATCAGAAATAGAAACTTTCTGCGGAAAAAATATGTTCGAACTTTGCCCTGAAATGTTGGGCTCACAAAGTAAAATTTCCCTGAAATATTAAGGTGCCAATTTCCTGAGTAACTTTGCAAATTCATTCCGAAAAAGCACTCCTTTGTGATGGCCTTGTGTGTGAAATCGTCCCAACACTGACCTAATCGAGGGAAATAAGAACACCCCAAAAGGACGCATGTATGCGTTAGCAATCAGAGACTGACAAGTCACAATTATGGTACAATTGTATGATGCCAAGAGATAATCTTTTGCTCAGCACTTTCATAATATTTTTTTCCTTTTTCTTTTTTCTAAGACCTTCCATTACTGATGGAGCAAATTCAGAACAAAGATGGCAAGACCAAACTCTCAGATACTACATGCACATCCTTGCCGTTGCAGGACTTAGGAGAACCATGGCACCACACAAAACTTCAACATCCAAACTAACTGTCAGCGAAATCTATCTAAACATAAACTACACTATGAACATATACACACACCAGAGAATCTTTCTAAGCCTAACTAGCCTAGCTACAAACGAGAACCAAACGAAGAACAGGACACCAATGTAGGGTCAGTCATGGTAGCAGAGGAGCATGACGACGCATCGCCGGATGATGTAGAGCCTGGCCTTGTGTTGCCTCAGCATCCTGCTGATCCCTCCTCCTCCTGCTGACCCCGTGTGCTTGCCGCCATTTCTCTTCACCTTGTTCATACTGGCTGAACAAGAAGGTGGTGGTTGAGCTAGGTGGTAAGCTGGAAGAAAGGCTCCCTGCTCGGCTCTTCCACTGCTGCTATACTGGATGGGTCTGCCTCTGCTTTGGCATTGCCATGCTTATATAGGAAGGGTACGGCATGGCCAAATGGCACAAAAGACAAACTACTCTGACATCATCCTCACATCTTTTCCTACTTGCAAGTATAAAAAGCTTATGAGATGTTGGGGGCATAAACCACCTGTAGCGGGAACTGTGGAGGCACATGCAGCACCCTCTCTCAATTGGTGCAGCGGATTCCGATGACACTCCAGGGGACAATCGCCTAGAAAACTGGGAAGTTGGCTTCACTGCAGTTCAAGACCAAGGACAAGTAGACAGCTCCTCTTGTACAGTTTATGAAAATAATCCACGCGACTAATGGTGGAGGTGGGGGCGCAAGCTCTCACTGTTGCACACCGGCGACGCGCTCGGCAGCGTGATGGCACAACTAAGGTGGTCAAATGCGCGTGTGGGCAATTCTAGTGAGGGTTCATTTTTTTTCGAAACCGCTAGTGAGGGTTTAGGGTTATCGAATGCCAACACAATTGGGTTTCACTACAGAAATAACCGGCACACACTTAATTTTTCTCAGAAACTCTAAGGGGTTGTTTGGATAGATGGAATATAGAGAATCGGTTCTATATAAAACAGTAAAACTGTTTAACCGACTAAAACCACGTTTGGCTCTTCTAACTAATCCACGGATATGCAAAACTAGATTCCTATAAACCTGGAATTTCAGGTTTGTACAAAAACGACTATTAGTCGTTTTTCTATAAACGTGATTCGATATCTCTCTCGCTGATCTTGGTGGGCACGTTCATCAGCCAAAGAATTAGAATCTGCAGATGTGCCGGTGACCGGCGACAGCCTCGATGGGCTCTCACTAGTGTGCCACACCTCGACGCCGTCATCCTCTAGCCGCCGGCCGCCTACCGCCGCTTCTTCTGCGCCATCCGTCTTGTTGTTGTCGCCGCCAAGGTCAGCTCCTTGAGCGTGTACATGCGTCGGCAGCCAGCGGATCAAATCGATCCAGCTTGTTCCCGTCGGTAGCTAGCTTCTACATGAGCGTGTACACGGCTGTCCGCGAGATCGATGAGTCAACTCTCCTGTATTTGCGTACCTCGACAGAATGTGACGGGAAAATAAGAAGCTCACCGCATGATAGGAATAGTACTCTGAATCATTATCGAATAAGGAACTGGCAAACACACTTTCCAACCCAAACGTAGTCTTATACAAACTCATTCTTAACCGAAATGATAGTAGAACTGGTTTTGCTAAAAACCAGCTAAAAACTCATTTTCTATAAACCAACACCTAATATTTGCTATCCAAACAACCCCTAATGAGGCAGTAAACACATTTTAACCGTGATTCTAGCCAGTTCACCACATGTGTCATGCTGCCGTAGCATAGGGCGTGTGCCGCATGCAGCACGGTTACAACTGTTACCTAGCTCGATAAGAAGTGACTGTTTCATTTCACTCGTCTCCCACCTCACCTCTCTCTTGCTTTCTCCCCCTCCTCCGCCCGCTCTTGGGCCCGGCAATGGTAGCGGCAGGACTCAATCGACAAAGGAGGGAACACCGGCTAGGGAAATGACTACAAGGGGGATGACTAACTCGGGACTTGGGAGCGCAATCTTCCCCCGACAACCACGTCCGCGGTCGCCTGTGCATGCGGCGGCGGCAATTATGGCACGTGCGGTGGTGGCCAATCTTATGCAAGGCCATAGCTGGGCCTCCCACTTTGATGGCGTTGAGTGAGTCCTCCTCCTTTGTCCTTCTCAGCTAGCAGTTTCCCCCTCTGATTTAGGAATCCAGAGTTCCATTTGAGGATTTAGGGTTTAAGGCAAATTAGTAACTGATAATTAGGGTTTCTATGCCATTTGGTATTAGGAGTTTGTATAATTAGGGTTTGTGCGTCAATTTGGTAATTCAGGGTTTCTTGGAATTTGGTTATTTATCATTAAGTCAATTTGGGAATTAATGTTCATGAAATATATTTTAAACTGTTATTTCTATGTAGTTTGGAGTGTGATATATGTGAAATAAAGTTTCATCCCAAGGCCGAGAGAATTTGGAATGAACTATGTCCCTCTCATACTTATGTTTCGTTAATATATATTGGCACTGATTAAAACATAGGGATAGGGATAAATGATTACATGTATTATATGTAGGGGGAAGAGATGGAGCTTATAGATGGTGATGGAATAGTTGAAAAGATGCTTTAGGCATTTTGAGGAGGAGAAAATATTGAATATTACTACAATTAATGCAAATCAGCCAATACCCTACGAATTTAAGCAAGAAAACATCATTGATGAGAAGGTTACTATAGGTTCGGGGAATAGGTAGTATATACTGTTGATCATGACAGTGTGATTTTCCCTTCACTACATGTCATTGGGGAGCATGTGCCTATAAGTAGTGCACACCATGATGTTGACCTCAATTTCCTTTATCTCAGCACACACAAAGAAGCAACGTTTAGAAAGAAAATACTATATCAGAGCATGTTATTTCTCAAGATATTGACTATGGAGAAGATTATCACTATGACATGCGTGGATACAGAGAAGAAGAACGTAAAAAACAAAGGGAATAAGAAATGGAAATTGTTGGGAGGCTTAAAGAAATCGAGAGGCAAAGGAATGATACTTTGCTTCACTTTGAAGGAGATGCATAAGTGGAAGAGATGTGCACAAAGGAAGAGAACCTAGATTCTGGACATGGACATCAGCCTACACTTCCACACAAGTTTAAGCCAATCAAAAATCCTGGCCCAACAACAAGATCACACATTTATGCTAACTATGGCAAAGAGCATGATTGTGTGCCATCACTAATCACTAGACAAAGAGTGCTTTCCTGGTGACTTGTAGTGCAGTGATGAAGATGATACCATAACACCTTTTTGAAGGAAATATGCCCTAGAGGCAATAATAAAGTTATTATTTATTTCCTTATATTATGATAAATGTTTATTATTTATGCTAGAATTGTATTAACCGGAAACATGATACATGTGTGAATACATAGACAAACTGAGTGTCACTAGTATGCCTCTACTTGACTAGCTCGTTAATCAAAGATGGTTATGTTTCCTAGCCATGGACAAAGAGTTTTCATTTGATTAACGGGATCACATCATTAGGAGAATGATGTGATTGACTTGACCCATTCCGTTAGCTTAGTACTTGATCGTTTAGTATGTTGCTATTGCTTTCTTCATGACTTATACATGTTTCTTTGACTATGAGATTATGCAACTCCCGTTTACCAGAGGAACACTTTGTGTGCTACCAAACGTCACAACGGAACTGGGTGATTATAAAGGTTCTCTATAGGTGTCTCCAAAGGTAGTTGTTGGGTTGGCGTATTTTGAGATTAGGATTTGTCACTCTAATTGTTGGAGAGGTATCTCTGGGCCCACTCGGTAACGCACATCAATATAAGCCTTGCAAGCATTGCAACTAATGAGTTAGTTGCGGGATGATGTATTACGGACCGAGTAAAGAGACTTGCCGGTAACGAGATTGAACTAGGTATTGAGATACCGACGATCGAATCTCGGGCAAAGTAACATATCGATGACAAAGGGAACAACGTATGTTGTTATGCAGTTCGACCGATAAAGATCTTCGTAGAATATGTAGGAGCCAATATGGGCATCCAGGTTCCGCTATTGGTTATTAACCAGAGAGGTGTCTCGGTCATGTCTACATAGTTCTCGAACCCATAGGGTCCGCACGCTTAACGTTCGTTGACGATATAGTATTATATGAGTTATGTATGTTGGTGACCGAATGTTGTTCGGAGTCCCGGATATGATCACGAACATGACGAGGAACTCCGGAATGGTCCGGAGATAAAGTTTGATATATGGGATAATAGTGTTTGGTCTCTAGAAGGGGTTCCGGATGTTTCCCGAAATGTTTGGGTACGAGAACATTTTATTTCGGCCAAAGGGGAAAGCCCACGAGGTTTTTGGAAAGCGCAAAAGGAAGTTTTGTGGAGTCCAGGGGCCAGACGCCAGAGTCCCTGGCGTCTGGGTCCAGACGCCGGGGACCCTGGCGTCTGGCCTTGGAGTCCGAGAAGGACTCTTGCCTTTCGGGTGAAACCGACTTTGTGGAGGCTTTTACTCCAAGTTTCGACCCCAAGGCTCAACATATAAATAGAGGGGCAGGGCTAGCACCAAAGGGAGATCAAGAAACACCAAGCCGTGTGCCGGCAACCCCGTCCCCTCTAGTTTATCCTCCATCATAGTTTCCATAGTGCTTAGGCGAAACCCTGCGGAGATTGTTCTTCACCAACACCGTCACCACGCCATCGTGCTGTCGGAACTCATCTACTACTTCGCCCGTCTTGCTGGATCGAGAAGGCGAGGACGTCATCGAGCTGAACGTGTGCTGAACGCGGAGGTGCCGTACGTTCGGTACTTCGTCGGGCGGATCGTGAAGGTGTACGACTACATCAACGGCGTTGATAAACGCTTCCGCTTAGCGATCTTCAAGGGTATGAAGATACACTCCCCCTCTCGTTGCTTTGCATCACCATGATCTTGCGTGTGCGTAGGGAACTTTTTGAAATTACTACGTCCGCAACACTTTTCCACTACCTAGTGGAAGGAAGAGCAGGGCAAAGAAGATGAAGGATATGCGGTGGTATGATCAGAGATTGCCTGATGCACATGAACAACTTTTCAAGAAGTTTTGCTTCGGTGGTGTCCATCCATTTAGATGACCACTTAGGGATTACCTCATAAAGCTTTTGAGAAAGTTTGAGTATCACATGAAATGTAGAGATAGGGTCATTGTCAAGTGCACAAAGGAAGGGTGTCCATTTCACTGTTTTCTTTTAAGGCTGCCCACAAGAAGACCATTTGCATCAGGAAGATAAAACCGGAGCACACTTGTGGTGTGCATGGAGAGAAAGCATAAAGGCTGGGGTATGTGAGCATACATTCAGATGGGGTTGATAAAACCATGGAAATACTAAGGTAAATTATGGAGTTGAAGTGCCAAAGACCAATGCCTACATGGGAAAGATCATGTTAAGGTGGCGCAAGTTGACCAGAAGGCACAATATAGAAGGCCGAGGGATCATCCACAGACAGTCATTGATACAAACCATGGAAGTAGGTGCATTGTGAGTACAACACAACTGCAAAATTACCCAAGTCCTGAATTTAGATTCGAGTGCATGTTTTATTATCTCAATGCTGGAACGGAGAGATTTACTAATGTTTGCTTCCATTTATAAGTGATCTATTAGTGGTGTAGTTATGTGAGATGTTAACCTTCTAGGATTGCCAATTGTCAAAGATGAGGCTTTTAAGATAGTTTTAGGATCTAGGGTGCCAAGTCATCGAAGGGAAGGCTTTTAGGTTAGGGTTATAGTCTAGGTTTGTCAAGTCATCGAACGTCGGGGCTTTTAGGGTAGGGTTAGGGTCTAGGGTTGTCGAGTCATCAAAGACGGAGCTTTTAGGTTAAGGTTAGTGTCTATAATTTTTTAGTCTTTGAAGGCGGAGCTTTTAGTGTAGGGTTAGGGTCTAGGGGTTTATCAGAAATTGATCACAACAACGATTCGACGTACATATCACAAGTTGTTCACACCAACAACTCAACATATATGGCAATACTTCATTGTGACACAACACCATATATATCAGCAATTCACCACATTGTTACTTGTTCATCATTGCAACATAGTTCAAAGTGTATCCCCGGATCCCCCCCCCCCCCACACACACACACTTATTTCTTAGTTGATTGATGGCTTTGTTAATTGGAAGCATGACTCGTCTTGAGCATTCATTCAAAAAAATCGGTTGTAAGTTTCTTGGACGTCGTTACATCTAACTAACCATGCTCACTTGTGCTATTGGTCTATGGTTTGAAGGCAAGAAAATCGCAACACTAGACGGATAGGTTTGTACAATTTTTTGTTTGGTCGATTTTCTAAACTGAATTTCAGTTCAATTTCTAGCAGATTTTCTAAACTAGATGGACAGGACTCGAGTCGATAACTAGTAGAGGCTCCTAGTAGAACGTGCCAACTCTGCACAAAGTAATATTGACGAACCTTGACAATGTGTCATGTGCAACATTTCTTTTGTCTCTCGATATGTGTTACCAAGCTTAAGGCGAGTACTTGGCACCCTTGTTGGTAGCTCATCCTCTTTTATCGAAACCGTCATACAGATTCTAGAACTAGATTAATACTTAAACCCCAATTCACATGACATTCTGAATATGTTCACTCGAGAGGGCCCAATGAACATCTGTCTGAATTGGAGGAGCCAATGCCATTTCGGTTGACCATGTCTTGTTTCATGTTTGATGAGACCCACCCAAAATCTACCTTTATAACTACCCAGTTACAGAGTACCATTTGATAGACCTTAAGGGAGTCTGTTCTCATGCGGAGAACATGCAAGAACCTCAAGTCTAGGACATGGAACAAACAATATCTCGTATCTCAAAGTGGGTCTTTCCGACTCGGTGATCCCCATCCGCGGGTCCATACTATCGGGAGCATATTTATGCTTGTGCCTTGTGAAAATAATCATCAACTGAATCGTATACTAGTAAAAATGATATGTGTTCATATAACCTTATCAACTAGGGACCCTTATAGCAATCATCAAACAATATATAGTCTCACAAATACGTCACATAGTTCTTGATACATATCAATGATGATGTTCAAGGACAATACAAATTACCCATGAATACATGAGGAAATGCCACCATCACATGATTGCCTCTAGATCATATTTCCAACATGTGTCAGTTTTCAAGAACACCTTGGGAGTACCACATAAAGCTTCTTGAGCAACTTTGAGTATAACATGAACTGCAGAGGCTGGCTCATTGTCAAGTGCGCGGAGGAATGATGTGAATTTTACATGGTTGCTTCTAAGATTGTCCATAAGAATACTTTCTGTATCAGGAAGATAAATCTGGAGCATGCTTGTGGTGCACATGGAGAGAGAACAAATGTTACTACAGATTGCGTGGACAAGGCATGTGGGCAGGCATTCACATCATATCCTGGGACTGGGTTGGTACAATCATAGAAAATTCGAATGTGAAGCCCATAGTTCAAGTGCCAATGAACAAGGTCTGCATGGGCAATGAAGAAGACAGTTAAGGTGGTGCAAGGTGACCAGAAGCCACAATATACATGGCTAAGAGATTATTTGTAAGCAGTTATTGATACAAACCTAGGAAGCAGATACAAACCTAGGAAGCGGGTGCATTGTGACTACATTAGTGATGGAGTTGTGAGATATTAACTATCTAGGGTTGCCGAGTCGTCGAATACAAGGCTTTTAGGATATGATTAAGGTCTAGGGTTGCTGAGTTATTGAAGGCATGGCTTTTAGGTTACGGTTAGGGTCTAGAGTTGCCGAGTCATCAAAGACAAGTCCCTTAGGTTAGGGTCTAGGGTTTCAGAGTCGTTGAAGGTAATTCTTTTAAGGTAGGGTTAGGTTCTATGTGTCTATAACAAATTGATCATTACAACAGATCAACATATATATCACAGATTGTCGACATCAGCAATTCAACATATATGTGAATAGTTCATCACAACATAACAACATATATATCAGAAAGTCACAACATTATCACTTGTTCAACATAGCAACATGGTCAATTCAAGGCTGGTATCCTCTGGTATTTTTTTTTTCACTTCTATGTCAGTAATTTCCTGGCTGGTTCATGAGCTTTTTAATTCAAAACCAGACTCGTCTTGAGCCTTCATTCTAAAACAAACATGTTGCAATTTTCTTGGGCGTCATTCCAGCTAGCTAACCATGTTCAACTTGTGCTACTGGCCTATGGTCTGGAGACCAGAAAACCACAACACTAGATCGACAGGTTTGCACATTCTTCTGTTTGGTCGATTTTTGTAAAACTGAATTTCCATTATGCTTCCGAAGACAGCGCGTCAGCGCCAATGCTTGACGCCCCGCCGCTGCGGAGGTAGTGGTGCCGTGGTTTTCACATCTGTGGTTTGCAGCAAACCGCCCGGAGTTCAGAGCCTTTGGTCCAAGTAAACAGCAACTAGCACCATGATCAACACTAGTTAAGCTGTTCCAAGCCATAATTTACAAGGATGGGATGAACCTGGACTTGAGTCCTGAAGAAAGTACACGGCAAGTGGGGTTGCAGGATAAAGCGTTTCTTACGCGGCCTCCAATGGCGGGTTAAACGGGGCCTCAGGGCCATTACTATAAGAACATGCACATGAGAGCCATCTTGCACTAAACCCAAAGTGCCTCCTCGAGTAAACAAAGCGTCGTGTAAATAAGCTTTTTGTTTCAGGTTGAGGCTGTTGAGTGCATGGATGCTGCAACTCTGCAAGGACTGTACGTACTTTGAAACTTCTCGTTTCTGTGGCCAGTGTGCTCGGTTTACAATATTTCCTAGATAAACTGATTTATATGATAATAATAGTGCCAGAAAGCCACTATTCCCATGACCATGAGCAAGGAGTTGTGTGTAGATAGTCGCTCAGTGTGTCTGCAAACTGGGCAGAAGTTAAAATGAGTCTTTCAATTTCTAAGTGTGAGGTTATCATCAGAATAGAACCTTTTTTCAGAAAAAAAATGTTTGAATTTTCCCCTGAAACGTTGAACTCACAAAGTAAAATTTCGCTTAAATTTTGAGTTAAACAAGGACAATGCTGCATTTTTTCTGAATATCTTTGCAAATTCAGTCCCAAAATGCACTCCGTTAAGATGGCCTTGTGTGCAAAATCGTCCCATTAACTGATCCAATTGAATTCCCCGCAAAAATAAAAAATAAAACTGACCCAATCAAACGAAATAAGAACACCCCGAAAGGACACATATAAACGTTAGCAGTTAGAGGCTCACAATTCACAGTTATGCTTCAACAGAACGGATAATTGGATTATGCCAAGAGATAATCTTTTGCTCAGCACTTCCATAATATTTTTTTTCTTTTTCATTTTTCCAAGACCTTCCATTAGACCAAACATCTCAGATACATGCATATCCTTGCCGTTGCAGGACTTAGGAGAGCCATGACACCACACAAAACCTCAACATCTAAACTAACCGTCAGCGAAATCTATCTAAACGTACCTATGAACACCC
>NC_041385.1:51623423-51624517 GCF_002162155.2 Triticum dicoccoides
AGAGAATCGGTCTAAGCCTAACTAGCCTATCTACAAACGAGAACCAATGTAGGGTCAGTCATGGTAGCAGAGGAGGATGACGACGCATCGCCGGATGATGTAGAGCCTGGCGTTGTGTTGCCTCAGCATCCTGCTGATCCCTCCTCCCCCTCCTCCTCCTGACCCCTTGCGCTTGCGGCCATGGCTCTTCCCCTTGTTCATGGCTGAGCAGTAGGGTGGTGGTTGAGCTAGCTGCCTAGGTGGTGAGTTTGAAGGACGGCTCCCTGATCTGCTCTTCCACTGCTGCTACTAGATGGATGGATCGGCCTCTGCTGTGGCATTGCCATATATAGGAAGGGTAGGCCATGCCCAAATAGCACAAAACGACAGACAACTAGTGACATGATCCTCGCAACTTTGCCAACTAGGAAGAGACGTTTGGTAGAGAGTTGGGGCCATATGCCCCTTTGTAGTATGCAGCAGACTCTCTCGAGGTGCAGCAGATGCCGATGACACTCCAGGGGACAATCGCCTGGAAAGCCGGGAGGCTGGCTTCACTGCAGTGCAAGACCAGGGACAAGTAGACAGATCCTCTTGCAAAGTCATGGGAATAATCCACACATAATATAGTTACTCCCTCTGCCCAAAAATATAGACATATAGTGCTTATTAGAATCTTTTAAAGTCAAGAACTTCGTCAATTTCAGCCAAATGTATAGAAGAAACTGTGAACATTTAGAGTACTAAATCAATGGAGTTAGATTCATCATGAAATACATTTTCATATGGTGTGTGTGTATATATATATATATATATATATATATATATATATATATATATATATTTTCTACAAGCAGTGGTAGTTACCACCACTTACGTTTTGTATGTTGTATGTAGTATCTGTCGGAACTGAGAGTATGTACGTGTAGTATGTAGTATATAACAATGATTAGGTAGTATATATACTAATTTTTAGGTAGTATGTACCGTTTTTTAAGTATGCTCATTTTTACGTACAAATATGTACATATTTTACAAATATAACAAAAACTATGGGCTCATATGCAATTTTTTCATGTAACTTGCTTTGAAATATCTTAGATATAGTATATGAA
>NC_041385.1:51624902-51648257 GCF_002162155.2 Triticum dicoccoides
CATTGTGAAAATTGACTTCTACGCCAACTGATGCACACTATATTAAAGCACTATTATAATAATTGTATAATATAAAAAAGTTTGTATAATCTAATATATTCATAAAATTGACCATAACTTATATCAAAATGGCAACGTCTAAGATATATAGAGGATGGAAATAGTAAGTGATAAGAAAACCTATAAATTAAGGGATAACTTTCTGATCCTTGATGCTTTGAAAATGATATGATGTCTTCATCCTTAACTTGATAGAAAATTCCCTTTCAGCGAATGTAACAAATTCACAATTTATAAAGCATTCTCACATTCCAAGTTCACATCGGAAATTGCAAACTCTCACATTTACACAATGTCGGAGTAATGGGCCACGGGTAACCTCACCCGAGTCCCTGGATTTATCAAGACTTTGGGCCGGCTCCGCCTTGCTGCGCCCCAGGCTGAAGTTCTGCCCTCTGATGGCCGGCTAGCTCAACGGCCGGCTGCTAGAGGGCGGCCGACCATCAGCAGACGGCACCCAAGCAGCCGGCTCCATCCAACCGGCCACCAGGGAGGCCGACATCAAGCAGGCGGCCACCACGCGCCCTCAGAGTTTGTGCCCCCATCAAAAGGACGAGACAGGGCGTGGCGATAGTGAAGCCCTCATCCCCGTATCCCGGAGTTGGTGTGGCCACAGTGCTCCGTACGGGCGGAGATCTCCGCACGGCGTGGTACTGTTGCCACTCTCCCCTGATGTCATTCTGGGGCAGGCGGAGACCTGCTCCCCACGACGGCCAGTCGGTACGGCCGCAGGCTGCGGGCCCAACCGGGTAGCGACATCCCAGAAGACGGCGCACGCCGAATCAGTCGGACCGGAGGAGGGCCGGCCTCCAGCAGGCAGCCGTCCCCTCCCTCGGGGCCCGTGCACCATTAACCTGAAGAGACCAGGTGTGGCTACAGTGATCTCCCACCAGGCGGCGGGACTGTAGCCACACTGAGATGACCAAGCCAGCGTCATTAGCAGCACGGCTACAGTGAGCGGCATGTCGGCTCCGTACCAGACCAGTCGGCGGGGCCCGCCAGGCGGCGGGCCCCAGTAGTCGGCGGAGAAGCCGGAGGCCGGAGACACTAACAGCCGGGCCCAGCAGCCGGCCAGATTACCATTGTACCCCTGGGGGGTAGGCCTATATAAGCCCCCCCAGGGCACCCATGCAAAGGGTTCCCACCCTGTTAGACCTAGCCACTTACCTGGAGCAGGAGAGAGCTAGCCTTGCCTTCTCCTTCCTCTAGCACACAGCTCAAGGAGCAACCTTGTATCACTTGTGCCTTTAGTGATCATGCGGAGACTCCGCAGAGCAGGACTAGGGGTGTTATCTCCTAGGAGAGCCCCGAACCTGGGTAAAGTACGCCGGCGTTCGTGTCTACGCCTCATCCCGCTTCCGGGCACCGGGGACATTCTACTCGCCCCCACCATGATAAGCCATCCTTTGGCATATGTCACACCCGACCCCCGACATTTGACGCCCGCCATCGGATCGACCGCCTCAACCGATCCCTGGCGCTAGAAGAAGAAGACGCGCTGGGCCCGCCCTGTTTTGGCCCACGAATCTGGGATGAACCCTTTCCCAAAGGGTTCACCCTCCCTCGAGATACGCCCAAGTACACCGGCTCCGTGAAGCCGGAGGATTGGCTGGTCGACTACTCGACAGCCATCAGTATAGCAAACGGCAACAAGAGGGTTGCCGTGAAGTACGTCCCACTCATGCTTCAAGGCACTGCCTAAACGTGGCTCAACAGCCGGAAGCCCCGTAGCATCAACAGCTGGGTTGATTTCACTGAGGCCTTCATCCGCAACTTCACCAGCACCTACAAGTGGGCTCCCAAGCCCCGGCAGCTCTCCTTGTGCGTCCAAGGGCCCACAGAATCGACTCGCGACTACCTCACGCGCTGGACCGAACTGCGCAACTCTTGCGAAGGCATGCACAAGGTGCAGGCAATCGAGTACTTCACCGCCGGGTGCCGAGAAGGCACCCTCCTCAAGCATCGACTCCTCTGCGACGAGCCCGAGATGCTCGACGAGCTAATGGTCATCACCGACAAGCACGCCATGGCCGACTCCTCCATGAAGGTGGAAATCCTAGTTGATGCATCCGGCAAAGTGGCACCTCAGGCCCCTCGAACTCTGGCTGGTGACACCAGTCGGTGACAAGAACCAAGTGACAACAAGCGGAAGGCCACCCAGCCGGCTTCCACCAGCCGGCAAGTGGCAACGGTCGAGGATCAACAGCCGGAGGGGCAGCCGGCACCCAAGCGGCAGAAGGGCGGCAAGTCCAATTGGTTACCCGCCTTCTCTTATGAGCAGACCTTAGATGCACCCTGCAAATTCCATAGCGGCGCGAAGCCGTCCAACCATACCATACGGAAGTGTCACTGGCTCTCCAGAATCGCCAAGGTAGACGGACTCCTGCCTCCTCCGCCTGCCGGACCGCTGCCTCCTCAGCCCCAGCAGCCGGCGGCCCGACCAGTCGGCGCCATACAAGACAAGTACCCAGAGGAACACGGAGCTTATGTTGTGTTCACCAGCGTGGTCGATGACAGACGCAGCAGACGGCAGCAACAACAAGAAGTGCAAGCAGTGGCCTCCAGCACTCTAGAATTCATGCATTGGTCTGAGAAGCCTATCATTTGGAGGAGGGGCGACCCGGAAGTGATGCCTTCCCCAGGTTCATACGCACTGGTCCTAGATGCTACCTTTGCAACGGAGAGGCGAGCAACACGTTTCTCCAGAGTCTTGATAGATGGCGGCAGCAGCATCAATATCATGTACCGTGACACAAAGGAGAAGTTGGGAATCAAGCGGAAGCAGCTCATCCCCAGTCGGACTGTATTCCATGGCATAGTCCCTGGCCTTTCCTGCTCACCAATCGGCAAGACCCAGATTGATGTTCTCTTCGGAGACAAGAATCATTTTCGCCGTGAGCCAGTCTGGTTTGAAGTGGTGGACCTCGAAAGCCCCTACCATGCACTGCTTGGCCGACCAGGTCTGGCCAAGTTCATGGCAGTCCCCCACTACGCTTACCTCAAGATGAAGATGCCGAGTACCAAGGGGATCCTGACCGTAGTCGGAGACTACAAGAAGTCGGTCGCTTGCGCCACAGATAGCAGTCGGCTGGCCGAGTCTCTCGTGATTGCAGCTGAGAAGCGACTCCTTGACCGGGTGGTGGCGTTGGCAGGCAAGAAGCCAGAAATGTCACCCATCCCCAGGGAGTCGGAGGTCGAGGGTTCGTTCAAGCCGGCCAAGGAAACAAAGAAGATACCCTTGGACCCGGAGCACCCGGAGAGGCACGCTGTCATAGGTGCAAACCTTGACAGCAAATAGGAAAGCGAGCTCGTCGATTTCCTCTGTGAGAATCGGGACATCTTCGCATGGTCTCCCAAAGACATGCGGGTGTTCCGATGGATTTCGCCGAGCACAAGTTACATGTCCGACCTGACGCCAAGCCGGTCAGGCAGCCCTTGTGCCGCCTGTCGGAAGAAAAGAGAAGAGTTGTCAGAGAAGAAATAGCCCGGCTTCTAGAAGCCGGATTTATCATGGAAGTGTTCTTTCCAGAGTGGTTGGCGAACCCAGTTCTACTGTTGAAGAATAATAAGCAGTGGCGCATGTGCATTGACTATACTAGCCTCAACAAAGCTTGCCCCAAAGATCCCGTTGCTCTGCCAAGGATTGATCAAGTGATAGACTCCACAGCCGGATGCGAGCTGTTGAGTTTTTTGGATGCATACTCAGGGTATCACCAGATAAAGCTAAACCCTACCGACAGGCTGAAAACCGCCTTCATCACGCTGTTCGGAGCCTCCTGCTACCTGACCATGACGTTCGGCTTGCGAAACGCCGGCCTACATTTCAGCGTTGCATGCAGAAGTGCCTCCTCAAGCAACTCGGCAGAAACGCCCATGTCTATGTGGATGATGTGGTGGTGAAGACGGAGAAGCGTGGCATGCTGCTAGAAGATCCCAAGGAAACTTTTGAGAATTTGTGCCGATTCCAGATCAAGCTCAACCCGGAGAAATGTGTCTTTGGAGTACCAGCCGGCCAGCTTCTTGGCTTTCTGGTCTCAGAGTGCGGCATAGAGTGCAACCCGGTAAAGATCAAGGCCATTGAGAAGATGGAGGTGCCCACCCGACTACTGGACGTGCAGAAGTTCACCGGCTGCCTGGCATCGATTAGCCGTTTCATCAGTCGGCTGGGCGAGAAGGCTCTCCCTCTGTACCAACTTATGAAGAAGACCACTTTTTTCGAGTGGAACGACAAGGCGGATGAAGCCTTCTCCCAGCTCAAGCCTGGTAGCTCCGACTGAGAAGGAGCCCATGCTCCTCTACATAGCTGCCACCAGTCGAGTTGTCAGCACGGTCATTGTGATAGAGCGCAAGGAGGAGGGCAGAGCATTGTCGGTCCAGAGACCGTTATATTACTTGAGTGAAGTACTGTCCGCCTCCAAGCAAAACTACCCGCATTATCAGAAGATGTGCTATGGCATGCACTTTGCCGCCAAGAAGGTGAAGCCTTACTTTAAAGAGCACTCAATAACCGTCGTCTGCACGGCTCCGCTTGCTGAGATCCTCGGAAGCCAGGATGCTTCTGGCCGAGTGGCCAAGTGGGCTATTGATCTGGCCTCTTACACCATCTACTACCAGCCTCGCACCGCCATCAAGTCACAAGTGTTGGCCGACTTCCTCATCGACTGGGCCGAGACCCAGTACTTACCACCAGCACCAGACTCCACTCACTGGCGGATGCACTTTGATGGTTCAAAGATGCGCACTGGTATGGGAGCCGACATCGTCCTCACCTCTCCCAAAGGCGACAAGCTCAAATATGTGCTGCAAGTCCATTTTGCCACCTCCAACAACGTAGCAGAATATGAGGCACTCATACACGGACTCCGGCTTGCCAAGGAACTCGGTATTCGGCGGATCCTGTGCTATGGTGACTCCGACTTGGTGGTCCAGCAGTCGTCAAGCGACTAGGATGCCAAGGATGCGAATATGGCAAGCTACCGCTTACTCATGCAGCAACTCATTGGATACTGTGACGGGTGCGAGTTCCTTCACGTGCCAAGAAATGATAATGAGCAAGCAGATGCCTTGGCACGAAACGGCTCTACCCGCCAGGCGATACCAGCCGGCGTCGCCTTGTAGCGCCTCCTCAAGCCGTCTGTCAAGCCATCTCCAGAGTCCGACTCCATCTTCGTACCGGCCCCTCCTGAAGCAATCGGATCCGACTTGAGGATACCAGAAGCCGGCACGGGGACTTCGACAGGCGGCCCGGGGACTGCAGCCGTCGCACCCGACCCGGGAATTCCAGAGCCCGGCCCGGGGACTGCAGCAGTCGGCTCGGGGACTTCTTCAAGACGGTAGGCAGCAGCCGGCTCCAACCCGTCGCCTCCCAGCCCAACCGTCCTCGTACAAGTTGTTGTCGTGGCAGTCGGAGAAATAGCAGCACCGTCATGGGCTCAACCCATCCTCAAATTCCTGGTGAACAAAGAGCTTCCAGCCGACGAGACCCTGGCCCGACAAGTGCAACGACGGGCGGCGGCATACACCATAGTCAACAAAGAGCTGGTTTGATGCAGTGTCACTAGTGTGTACCAGCGCTGCATGGAACCGGGCCAGGGCCAAGCAATCCTCAGAGATATTCACCAGGGTGAATGTGGCCACCACACGGCCTCAAGAGCACTTGTTGCCAAAGCCTTTCGCCATGGTTTTTTCTGGCCGACTGCTCTCGAAGAGGCTAAAGAGTTGGTCCAGAAGTGCCAAGGGTGCCAAAGATTCCGCTCCAAGCCTCTTTTGCCAGCTTCTGCACTCAAGACTATTCCCACTGCTTGGACATTTGCTGTTTGGGGTTTAGATATGGTGGAACCATTCAAGACAACCCGAGGCGGCATGACTCATCTGCTTGTCACCGTGGACAAGTTCACCAAGTGGATAGAGGCCAAGCCAATCAAGAAACAGAATGGGACGACTGCTGTGACGTTAATGAAGGAAATATGCCCTAGAGGCAATAATAAAGTTATTATTTATTTCCTTATATCATGATAAATGTTTATTATTCATGCTAGAATTGTATTAACCGGAAACATAATACATGTGTGAATACATAGACAAACATAATGTCACTAGTATGCCTCTACTTGACTAGCTCGTTTATTAAAGATGGTTATGTTTCCTAGCCATGGACAAATGAGTTGTCATTTGATTAACGGGATCACATCATTAGAAGAATGATGTGATTGACTTGACCCATTCCGTTAGCTTAGCACTTGACCGTTTAGTATGTTGCTATTGCTTTCTTCATGACTTATACATGTTCCTATGACTATGAGATTATGCAACTCCCGTTTACCGGAGGAACACTTTGGGTGCTACCAAACGTCACAACATAACTGGGTGATTATAAAGGAGTACTACGGGTGTCTCCGAAGGTACATGTTGGGTTGGCGTATTTCGAGATTAGGATTTGTCACTCCGATTGTCGGAGAGGTATCTCTGGGCCCTCTCGGTAATGCACATCACTATAAGCCTTGCAAGCAATGTAGCTAATGAGTTAGTTACGGAATGATGCATTATGTAACGAGTAAAGAGACTTGCCGGTAATGAGATTGAACTAGGTATTGGATATCGACGATCAAATCTCGGGCAGGTAACATGCCGATGACAAAGGGAATAAAGTATGTTGTTATGTGGTTTGACCGATAAAGATCTTCGTAGAATATGTAGGAGCCAATATGGGCATCCAGGTTCCGCTATTGGTTATTGACCAAGAATAGTTCTAGGTCATGTCTACATAGTTCTCGAACCCGTAGGGTCCGCACGCTTAAGGTTTCGATGACAGTTATATTATGAGTTTATGAGTTTTGATGTACCGAACGAGTTCGGAGTCCCGGATGAGATTGGGGACATGACGAGGAGTCTCGAAGTGGTCGAGACATAAAGATCGATATATTGGACGACTATATTCGGAGTTCGGAAAGGTTCCGAGTGATTCGGGTATTTTTCGGAGTACCGGAGAGTTACGGGAATTCGCCGGGGAGTATATGGGCCTTATTGGGCCACACGGGAATAGAGAAGAGAGGCCAAAAGGAAGGAGGCCTGCCCCCCCCCTCTGGTCCGAATTGGATAAGGGGCGCAGCCCCCTTTTCCTTCTTCATCTCCCCCTCTTTCCCCTTCTCCTACTCCAACAAGGAAGGAGGGAGTCCTACTCCCGGTGGGAGTAGGACTCCCCTTGGCACGCCCCCTCCTAGGGCCGGCCTCCTCCCCCCTTGCTCCTTTATATACGGGGGCAGGGGGGCACCCCATGACACACAAGTTGATCTACGGATCGTTCCTTAGCCATGTGCGGTGCCCCCCTCCACCATATTCCACCTCGGTCATATCGTCGCGGAGTTTAGGCGAAGCCCTGCGCCGGTAGAACATCATCATCGTCACCACGCCGTCGTGCTGACGGAACTCATCCCCGAAGCTTTGCTGGATCGGAGCCCGGGGATCATCATCGAGCTGAACGTGTGCTGAACTCGGAGGTGCCGTACGTTCGGTGCTTGGATCGGTCGGATCGTGAAGACGTACGACTACATAAACCGCGTTGTCATAACGCTTCCGCTTACGGTCTATGAGGGTACGTGGACAACACTCTCCCCTCTCGTTGCTATGTCATCACCATGATCTTGCGTGTACGTAGGAATTTTTTTGAAATTACTACGTTCCCCAATAGTGGCATCCGAGCCTGGTTTTATGCGTAGATGTCATATGCACGAGTAGAACACAAGTGAGTTGTGGGCGATACAAGTCATACTGCTTACCAGCATGCCATACTTTGGTTCGGCGGTATTGTGAGATGAAGCGGCCCGGACCGACATTACGCGTACGCTTACGCGAGACTGGTTTCACCGTTACGAGCACTCGTGCTTAAAGGTGGCTGGCGGGTGTCTGTCTCTCTCACTTTAGCTGAATTGAGTGTGGCTACGCCCGGTCCTTGCAAAGGTTAAAACAGCACTAACTTGACGAACTATCGTTGTGTTTTTGATGCGTAGGTAAGAACGGTTCTTGCTAAGCCCGTAGCAGCCACGTAAAACTTGCAACAACAAAGTAGAGGACGTCTAACTTGTTTTTACAGGGCATGTTGTGATGTGATATGGTCAAGACGTGATGCTATATTTTATTGTATGAGATGATCATGTTTTGTAACCGAAGTTATCGGCAACTGGCAGGAGCCCTATGGTTGTCGCTTTATTGTATGAAATGCAAACGCCCTATAATTGCTTTACTTTATCACTAAGCGGTAGCGATAGTCGTAAAAGAAATAGTTGGCGAGACGACAACGATGCTACGATGGAGATCAAGGTGTCGCGCCGGTGACGATGGTGATCATGATGGTGCTTCGGAGATGGAGATCACAAGCACAAGATGATGATGGCCATATCATATCACTTATATTGATTGCATGTGATGTTTATCTTTTATGCATCTTATCTTGCTTTGATTGACGGTAGCATTATAAGATGATCTCTCACTAAATTTCAAGATAAAAGTGTTCTCCCTGAGTATGCACCGTTGCCAAAGTTCGTCGTGCTCAGACACCACGTGATGATCGGGTGTGATAAGCTCTACGTCCATCTACAACGGGTGCAAGCCAGTTTTGCACACGCGGAATACTCAGGTTAAACCTGACGAGCCTAGCATATGCAGATATGGCCTCGGAACACGGAGACCGAAAGGTCGAGCATGAATCATATAGTAGATATGATCAACATAATGATGTTCACCATTGAAAGCTACTCCATTTCACGTGATGATCGGTTATGGTTTAGTTGATTTGGATCACGTGATCACTTAGAGGATTAGAGGGATGTCTTTCTAAGTGGGAGTTCTTAAGTAATATGATTAATTGAACTTAAATTTATCATGAACTTAGTCCTGGTAGTATTTTGCAAATTATGTTGTAGATCAATAGCTTGCGTTGTTGCTTCCATATGATTTTATACGTGTTCCTAGAGAAAACTAAGTTGAAAAATGTTAGTAGCAATGATGCGGACTTGATCCGTGATCTGAGGTTTATCCTCATTGCTGCACAGAAGAATTATGTCCTTGATGCACCGCTAGGTGACAAACCTATTGCAGGAGCAGATGCAGACGTTATGAACGTTTGGCTAGCTCAATATGATGACTACTTGATAGTTTAGTGCACCATGCTTAACGACTTAGAATCGGGACTTCAAAGACGTTTTGAACGTCATGGACCATATGAGATGTTCCAGGAATTGAAGTTAATATTTCAAGCAAATACCCGAGTTGAGAGATATGAAGTCTCCAACAAGTTCTATAGCTAAAGGATGGAGGAGAATCGCTCAACTAGTGAGCAAGCGCTCAGATTGTCTCGGTACTACAATCACTTGAATCAAGTGGGAGTTAATCTTCTAGATAAGATAGTGATTGACAGAGTTCTCTAGTCACCATCACCAAGTTAGTAGAACTTCGTGATGAACTATAGTATGCAAAGGATGACGAAAATGATTCCCGAGCTCTTCGTGATGTTGAAAGCAATGAAGGTAGAAATCAAGAAAGAACATCAAGTGTTGATGATTGACAAGACCACTAGTTTCAAGAAAAGGGCAAAGGGAAAGAAAGGGAAACTTCAAGTAGAATGGCAAACAAGTTTCACTCCCGTGAAGAAGACCAAAGCTGGACCAAAGCCTGAAACTGAGTGCTTACACTGCAAAGGAAATGGTCACTGGAAGCGGAAATGCCCTGAACATTTGGTGGATAAGAAGGATGGCAAAGTGAACAAGGGTATATTTGATATACAGGTTATTGATATGTGCCTTACTAGTGTTTATAGTAGCCCCTGAGTATTTGATACTTGTTCGGTTGCTAAGATTAGTAACTCGAAACAGGAGTTACAGAATAAACAGAGACTAGTTGAAGGGGAAGTGACGATGAGTGTTGGAAGTAGTTCCAAGATTGATATGATCATCATCGCACACTCCCTATACTTTCGGGATTAGTGTTAAACCTAAATAAATGTTATTTAGCGTTTGCGTTGAGCATGAATATGATTTGATCATGTTTATTGCAATACGGTTATTCATTTAAAGTCAGAGAATAATTGTTGTTCTGTTTACATGAATAAAACCTTTAATGGTCATACACCCAATGAAAATAGTTTGTTGGATCTCGATCGTAGTGATACACATATTCATAATATTGATGCCAAAAGATGTAAAGTTAATAATGATAGTGCAAGTTATTTGTGGCACTGCCGTTTGGGTCATATCGGTGTAAAGCGCATGAAGAAACTCCATAAAGATGGACTTTTGGAATCACTTGGTTATGAATCATTTGATGCTTGCGAACCGTGCCGTATGGGCAAGATGACTAAAACTCCGTTCTTCAGAACAATGGAACGAGCTACTGACTTGTTGGAAATAATACATACCGATGTATGCGATCCAATGAGTGTTGATGCTCGTGGCAAGTATCGTTATTTTCTGACCTTCACACAATGATTTGAGTAGATATGGGTATATCTACTTGATGAAACATAAGTCTGAAATAGTTGAAAGGTTCAAAGAATTTCAGAGTGAAGTGGAAAATCATCGTAACAAGAAAATAAAATTTCTGCGATCTGATTGCAGAGACGAATATTTGAGTTACGAGTTTGGTCTTCAATTAAAACAATGTGGAATAGTTTCACAGCTCACGCCACCTGGAACACCACAACATTATGGTGTGTCCGAACGTCGTAACCGCACTTTATTGGATATGGTGCGATCTATGATGTCTCTTATTGATTTACCATTATCATTTTTGGGTTTATGAATTAGAGACAGCTGCATTCACGTTTAATAGGGCACCATCTAAATCCGTTGAGATGATACCATATGAACTATGGTTTAGCAGTAAACCAAAGTTGTCGTTTCTTAAATTTTAGGGCTGAGATGCTTATGTGAAAAAGTTTCAACCTGATAAGCTCAAACCCAAATCGTAGAAGCGCGTCTTCATAGAATACCCAAAGGTAACTATTGGGTACACCTTCTATCACAGATCCGAAGGCAAGTTATTCATTGCTAAGATGGATCCTTTCTAGAGAAGGATTTTCTCTCGAAAGAAGTGAGTGGGAGGAAAGTAGAACTTGATGAGGTAACTGTACCTTCTCCCTTATTGGAAAGTAGTTCATCATAGAAATCAGTTCCAGTGATTCCTACACCAATTAGTGAGGAAGTTAATGATGATGATCATGAAACTTCAGATCAAGTTGCTACCAAACCTCGTAGGTCTTCCAGAGTAAGATCCGCACCAGAGTGGTACGGTAATCGTGTTCTGGAAGTCATGTTACTAGACCATGATGAACCTACAAACTATGAGGAAGCGATGATGAGCCCAGATTCCGCGAAATGGCTTGAGGCCATAAAATCTGAGATATGATCCATGTATGAGAACAAAGTATGGACTTTGGTGGACTTGTCGGATGATCGGCAAGCCATAGAAAATAAATGAATCTTCAAGAAGAAGACGGACGCTGATAGTAGTGTTACTATCTACAAAGCTCGACTTGTCGCAAAAAGGTTTTTGACAAGTTCAAGGTGTTGACTACAATGAGATTTTCTCAAGTGTAGCGATGCTTAAGTCTGTCCGAATCATGTTAGCAATTGCCACATTTTATGAAATCTGGCAAATGGATGTCAAAACTACATTCCTTAACGGTTTTCTTAAAAGAAGAGTTGTATATGATGCAACCAGAAGGTTTTGTCAATCCTAAAGGTGCTAACAAAATGTGCAAGCTCCAGCGATCCATCAATGGACTGGTGCAAGCATCTCGGAGTTGGAATATACACTTTGATGAGTTGATCAAAGCATATGGTTTTATACAGACTTTTGGAAAGGCCTGTATTTACAAGAAAGTGAGTGGGAGCACTACAGCCTTTCTGATAAGTATATGTGAATGACATATTATTAATTGGAAATGATGTAGAATTTTCTGGAAAGCATAAAGGAGTGTTTGAAAGGAGTTTTTTTTCCAAAGTAAGACCTCGGTGAAGCTGCTTACACATTGAGCATCAAGATCTATATAGATAGATCAAGACGCTTGATAAGTTTTTCAATAAGTACATACCTTGATAAATTTTTTGAAGTAGTTCAAAATGGAACAGTCAAAGAAAGAGTTCTTGCCTGTGTTGCAAGGTGTGAAGTTGAGTAAGACTCAAAACCCGACTATGGCAGAAAATAGAAAGAGAATGAAAAGTCATTCCCTATGCCTCAGTCATAGGTTCTATAAAGTATGCTATGCTGTGAACCAGACCTATTGTATACCTTGCTCTGTGTTTGGCAAAGGAATACAATTTTGATCTAATAGTAGATCACTGGATAGCGGTCAAGAATATCCTTAGTGAGGAGTAAGGAGATGTTTCTCGATTATGGAGGTGATAAAAGAATTCGTCGTAAAGGTTACATCGGTGCAAAGTTTTTACACTAATCCAGATGACTCTAAGTCTCAATCTGGATACATATTGAAAGTGGGAGCAATTAGCTAGAGTAGCTCTGTGCAGGGCATTGTAGACATAGAATATTCGCAAAATACATACGGCTCCGAATGTGACAGACCCGTTGACTAAACTCCTCTCACGAGCAAAACATAATCATACCTTAGTACTCTTTTGGGTGTTAATCACATAGCGATGTGAACTAGATTATTGACTCTAGTAAACCCTTTGGGTGTTGATCACATGACGATGTGAACTATGGGTGTTAATCACATACAGATGTGAATATCGGTGTTGAATCACATGATGATGTGAACTAGATTATTGACTCTAGTGCAAGTGGGAGACTGAAGGAAATATGTCCTAGAGGCAATAATAAAGTTATTATTTATTTCCTTATATCATGATAAATGTTTATTATTCATGCTAGAATTGTATTAACCAGAAACATAATACATGTGTGAATACATAGACAAACATAATGTCACTAGTATGCCTCTACTTGACTAGCTCATTTATTAAAGATGGTTATGTTTCCTAGCCATGGACAAATGAGATTGGGGACATGACGAGGAGTCTCGAAATGGTCGAGACATAAAGATCGATATATTGGACGACTATATTCGGAGTTTGGAAAGGTTCCGAGTGATTCGGGTATTTTTCGGAGTACCGGAGAGTTACGGGAATTCGCCGGGGAGTATATGGGCCTTATTGGGCCACACGGGAATAGAGGAGAGAGGCCAAAAGGAAGGAGGCCTGCCCGCCCCATCTGGTCCGAATTGGATAAGGGGCGCAGCCCCCTTTTCCTTCTTCCTCTCCCCCTCTTTCCCCTTCTCCTACTCCAACAAGGAAGGAGGGAGTCCTACTCCCGGTGGGAGTAGGACTCCCCTTGGCGTGCCCCCTCCTAGGGCCGGCCTCCTCCCCCCTTGCTCCTTTATATACGGGGGTAGGGGGCACCCCATGACACACAAGTTGATCTACGGATCGTTCCTTAGCCATGTGCGGTGCCCCCCTCCACCATATTCCACCTCGGTCATATCGTCGCGGAGTTTAGGCGAAGCCCTGCGCCGCTAGAACATCATCATCGTCACCACGCCGTCGTGCTGACGGAACTCATCCCCGAAGCTTTGCTGGATCGGAGCCCGGGGATCGTCATCGAGCTGAACGTGTGCTGAACTCGGAGGTGCCGTACGTTCGGTGCTTGGATCGGTCGGATCGTGAAGACGTACGACTACATAAACCGCGTTGTCATAACGCTTCCTCTTACGGTCTACGAGGGTACGTGGACAACACTCTCCCCTCTCGTTGCTATGTCATCACCATGATCTTGTGTGTACGTAGGAAATTTTTTGAAATTACTACGTTCCCCAATAGTGGCATCGGAGCCTGGTTTTATGCTTAGATGTCATATGCACGAGTAGAACACAAGTGAGTTGTGGGCGATACAAGTCATACTGCTTACCAGCATGTCATACTTTGGTTCGGCGGTATTGTGAGATGAAGCGGCCCGGACCGACATTACGCGTACGCTTACGCGAGACTGGTTTCACCGTTACGAGCACTCGTGCTTAAAGGTGGCTGGCGGGTGTCTGTCTCTCTCACTTTAGCTGAATTGAGTGTGGCTATGCCCGGTCCTTGCAAAGGTTAAAACAGCACTAACTTGACGAACTATCGTTGTGTTTTTGATGCGTAGGTAAGAACGGTTCTTGCTAAGCCCGTAGCAGCCACGTAAAACTTGCAACAACAAAGTAGAGGACGTCTAACTTGTTTTTGCAGGGCATGTTGTGATGTGATATGGTCAAGACGTGATGCTATATTTTATTGTATGAGATGATCATGTTTTGTAACCGAAGTTATCGGCAACTGGCAGGAGCCATATGGTTGTCGCTTTATTGTATGAAATGCAAACGCCCTATAATTGCTTTACTTTATCACTAAGCGGTAGCGATAGTCGTAAAAGAAATAGTTGGCGAGACGACAACGATGCTACGATGGAGATCAAGGTGTCGCGCCGGTGACGATGGTGATCATGATGGTGCTTCGGAGATGGAGATCACAAGCACAAGATGATGATGGCCATATCATATCACTTATATTGATTGCATGTGATGTTTATCGTTTATGCATCTTATCTTGCTTTGATTGACGGTAGCATTATAAGATGATCTCTCACTAAATTTCAAGATAAAAGTGTTCTCCCTGAGTATGCACCGTTGCCAAAGTTCGTCGTGCCCAGACACCACGTGATGATCGGGTGTGATAAGCTCTACGTCCATCTACAACGGGTGCAAGCCAGTTTTTGCACATGCGGAATACTCAGGTTAAACTTGACGAGCCTAGCATATGCAGATATGGCCTCGGAACACGGAGACCGAAAGGTCGAGCATGAATCATATAGTAGATATGATCAACATAATGATGTTCACCATTGAAAGCTACTCCATTTCACGTGATGATCGGTTATGGTTTAGTTGATTTGGATCACGTGATCACTTAGAGGATTAGAGGGATGTCTTTCTAAGTGGGAGTTCTTAAGTAATATGATTAATTGAACTTAAATTTATCATGAACTTAGTCCTGGTAGTATTTTGCAAATTATGTTGTAGATCAATAGCTTGCGTTGTTGCTTCCATATGTTTTTATACGTGTTCCTAGAGAAAACTAAGTTGAAAAATGTTAGTAGCAATGATGCGGACTTGGTCCGTGATCTGAGGTTTATCCTCATTGCTGCACAGAAGAATTATGTCCTTGATGCACCGCTAGGTGACAAACCTATTGCAGGAGCAGATGCAGACGTTATGAACGTTTGGCTAGCTCAATATGATGACTACTTGATAGTTTAGTGCACCATGCTTAACGACTTAGAATCGGGACTTCAAAGACGTTTTGAACGTCATGGACCATATGAGATGTTCCAGGAATTGAAGTTAATATTTCAAGAAAATACCCGAGTTGAGAGATATGAAGTCTCCAACAAGTTCTATAGCTAAAGGATGGAGGAGAATCGCTCAACTAGTGAGCAAGCGCTCAGATTGTCTGGGTACTACAATCACTTGAATCAAGTGGGAGTTAATCTTCCAGATAAGATAGTGATTGACAGAGTTCTCTAGTCACCATCACCAAGTTAGTAGAACTTCGTGATGAACTATAGTATGCAAAGGATGACAAAAATGATTCCCGAGCTCTTCGTGATGTTGAAATCAATGAAGGTAGAAATCAAGAAAGAACATCAAGTGTTGATGATTGACAAGACCACTAGTTTCAAGAAAAGGGCAAAGGGAAAGAAAGGGAAACTTCAAGTAGAATGGCAAACAAGTTTCACTCCCGTGAAGAAGACCAAAGCTGGACCAAAGCCTGAAACTGAGTGCTTACACTGCAAAGGAAATGGTCACTGGAAGCGGAAATGCCCTGAACATTTGGTGGATAAGAAGGATGGCAAAGTGAACAAGGGTATATTTGATATACAGGTTATTGATATGTGCCTTACTAGTGTTTATAGTAGCCCCTGAGTATTTGATACTTGTTCGGTTGCTAAGATTAGTAACTCGAAACAGGAGTTACAGAATAAACAGAGACTAGTTGAAGGGGAAGTGACGATGAGTGTTGGAAGTAGTTCCAAGATTGATATGATCATCATCGCACACTCCCTATACTTTCGGGATTAGTGTTAAACCTAAATAAATGTTATTTAGCGTTTGCGTTGAGCATGAATATGATTTGATCATGTTTATTGCAATACGGTTATTCATTTAAAGTCAGAGAATAATTGTTGTTCTGTTTACATGAATAAAACCTTTAATGATCATACACCCAATGAAAATAGTTTGTTGGATCTCGATCGTAGTGATACACATATTCATAATATTGATGCCAAAAGATGTAAAGTTAATAATGATAGTGCAAGTTATTTGTGGCACTGCCGTTTGGGTCATATCGGTGTAAAGCGCATGAAGAAACTCCATAAAGATGGACTTTTGGAATCACTTGGTTATGAATCATTTGATGCTTGCGAACCGTGCCGTATGGGCAAGATGACTAAAACTCCGTTCTTCAGAACAATGGAACGAGCTACTGACTTGTTGGAAATAATACATACCGATGTATGCGATCTAATGAGTGTTGATGCTCGTGGCAAGTATCGTTATTTTCTGACCTTCACACGCTGATTTGAGTAGATATGGGTATATCTACTTGATGAAACATAAGTCTGAAATAGTTGAAAGGTTCAAAGAATTTCAGAGTGAAGTGGAAAATCATCGTAACAAGAAAATAAAATTTCTGCGATCTGATTGCAGAGACGAATATTTGAGTTACGAGTTTGGTCTTCAATTAAAACAATGTGGAATAGTTTCACAGCTCACGCCACCTGGAACACCACAACATTATGGTGTGTCCGAACGTCGTAACCGCACTTTATTGGATATGGTGCGATCTATGATGTCTCTTATTGATTTACCATTATCATTTTTCGGTTTATGAATTACAGACAGCTGCATTCACGTTTAATAGGGCACCATCTAAATCCGTTGAGATGACACCATATGAACTATGGTTTAGCAGTAAACCAAAGTTGTCGTTTCTTAAATTTTAGGGCTGAGATGCTTATGTGAAAAAGTTTCAACCTGATAAGCTCAAACCCAAATCGTAGAAGCGCGTCTTCATAGAATACCCAAAGGTAACTATTGGGTACACCTTCTATCACAGATCCGAAGGCAAGTTATTCATTGCTAAGATGGATCCTTTCTAGAGAAGGATTTTCTCTCGAAAGAAGTGAGTGGGAGGAAAGTAGAACTTGATGAGGTAACTGTACCTTCTCCCTTATTGGAAAGTAGTTCATCATAGAAATCAGTTCCAGTGATTCCTACACCAATTAGTGAGGAAGTTAATGATGATGATCATGAAACTTCAGATCAAGTTGCTACCAAACCTCGTAGGTCTTCCAGAGTAAGATCCGCACCAGAGTGGTACGGTAATCGTGTTCTGGAAGTCATGTTACTAGACCATGATGAACCTACGAACTATGAGGAAGCGATGATGAGCCCAGATTCCGCGAAATGGCTTGAGGCCATAAAATCTGAGATATGATCCATGTATGAGAACAAAGTATGGACTTTGGTGGACTTGTCGGATGGTCGGCAAGCCATAGAAAATAAATGGATCTTCAAGAAGAAGACGGACGCTGATAGTAGTGTTACTATCTACAAAGCTCGACTTGTCGCAAAAAGGTTTTTGACAAGTTCAAGGTGTTGACTACAATGAGATTTTCTCAAGTGTAGCGATGCTTAAGTCTGTCCGAATCATGTTAGCAATTGCCACATTTTATGAAATCTGGCAAATGGATGTCAAAACTACATTCCTTAACGGTTTTCTTAAAAGAAGAGTTGTATATGATGCAACCAGAAGGTTTTGTCAATCCTGAAGGTGCTAACAAAATGTGCAAGCTCCAGCGATCCATCAATGGACTGGTGCAAGCATCTCGGAGTTGGAATATACACTTTGATGAGTTGATCAAAGCATATGGGTTTATACAGACTTTTGGAAAGGCCTGTATTTACAAGAAAGTGAGTGGGAGCACTACAGCCTTTCTGATAAGTATATGTGAATGACATATTATTAATTGGAAATGATGTAGAATTTTCTGGAAAGCATAAAGGAGTGTTTGAAAGGAGTTTTTTTTCCAAAGTAAGACCTCGGTGAAGCTGCTTACACATTGAGCATCAAGATCTATATAGATAGATCAAGACGCTTGATAAGTTTTTCAATAAGTACATACCTTGATAATTTTTTTGAAGTAGTTCAAAATGGAACAGTCAAAGAAAGAGTTCTTGCCTGTGTTGCAAGGTGTGAAGTTGAGTAAGACTCAAAAGCCGACTATGGCAGAAAATAGAAAGAGAATGAAAAGTCATTCCCTATGCCTTAGTCATAGGTTCTATAAAGTATGCTATGCTGTGAACCAGACCTATTGTATACCTTGCTCTGTGTTTGGCAAAGGAATACAATTTTGATCTAATAGTAGATCACTGGATAGCGGTCACGAATATCCTTAGTGAGGACTAAGGAGATGTTTCTCGATTATGGAGGTGATAAAAGAATTCGTCGTAAAAGTTACATCGGTGCAAACTTTTTACACTAATCCAGATGACTCTAAGTCTCAATCTGGATACATATTGAAAGTGGGAGCAATTAGCTAGAGTAGCTCTGTGCAGAGCATTGTAGACATAGAATATTCGCAAAATACATACGGCTCCGAATGTGACAGACCCGTTGACTAAACTCCTCTCACGAGCAAAACATAATCATACCTTAGTACTCTTTTGGGTGTTAATCACATAGCGATGTGAACTAGATTATTGACTCTAGTAAACCCTTTGGGTGTTGATCACATGACGATGTGAACTATGGGTGTTAATCACATACAGATGTGAATATTGGTGTTGAATCACATGATGATGTGAACTAGATTATTGACTCTAGTGCAAGTGGGAGACTGAAGGAAATATGTCCTAGTGGCAATAATAAAGTTATTATTTATTTCCTTATATCATGATAAATGTTTATTATTCATGCTAGAATTGTATTAACCGGAAACATAATACATGTGTGAATACATAGACAAACATAATGTCACTAGTATTCCTCTACTTGACTAGCTCATTTATTAAAGATGGTTATGTTTCCTAGCCATGGACAAATGAGTTGTCATTTGATTAACGGGATAACATCATTAGAAGAATGATGTGATTGACTTGACCCATTCCGTTAGCTTAGCACTTGATCGTTTAGTATGTTGCTATTGCTTTCTTCATGACTTATACATGTTCCTATGACTATGAGATTATGCAACTCCTGTTTACTGGAGGAACACTTTGGGTGCTACCAAATGTCACAACGTAACTGGGTGATTATAAAGGAGTACTACAGGTGTCTCCGAAGGTACATGTTGGGTTGGCGTATTTCGAGATTAGGATTTGTCACTCCGATTATCGGAGAGGTATCTCTGGGCCCTCTCGGTAATGCACATCACTATAAGCCTTGCAAGCAATGTAGCTAATGAGTTAGGTACGGAATGATGCATTACGTAACGAGTAAAGAGACTTGCCGGTAACGAGATTGAACTAGGTATTGGATACCGACGATCGAATCTCGGGCATGTAACATGCCGATGACAAAGGGAACAAAGTATGTTGTTATGCGGTTTGACCGATAAATATCTTCATAGAATATGTAGGAGCCAATATGGGCATCCAGGTTCCGCTATTGGTTATTGACCAAGAATAGTTCTAGGTCATGTCTACATAGTTCTCGAACCCGTAGGGTCCGCACGCTTAAGGTTTAGATGACAGTTATATTATGAGTTTATGAGTTTTGATGTACCGAATGAGTTCGGAGTCCCGGATGAGATCGGGGACATGACGAGGAGTCTCAAAATGGTCGAGACATAAAGATCGATATATTGGACGACTATATTCGGAGTTCGGAAAGGTTCCGAGTGATTCGGGTATTTTTCGGAGTACCGGAGAGTTACGGAATTCGCCGGGGAGTATATGGGCCTTATTGGGCCACACGGGAATAGATGAGAGAGGCCAAAAGGAAGGAGGCCTGCCCCCCCCCCCCTCTGGTCCGAATTGGATAAGGGGCACAGACCCCTTTTCCTTCTTCCTCTCCCCCTGTTTCCCCTTCTCCTACTCCAACAAGGAAGGAGGGAGTCCTACTCCCGGTGGGAGTAGGACTCCCCTTAGCGCGCCCCCTCCTAGGGCCGGCCTCCCCCCCCCTTGCTCCTTTATATACGGGGGCAGGGGGGCACCCCATGACACACAAGTTGATCTACGGATCGTTCCTTAGCCGTGTGCGGTGCCCCCCTCCACCATATTCCACCTCAGTCATATCGTCGCGGAGTTTAGGCGAAGCCCTGCGCCGGTAGAACATCATCATCGTCACCACGCCGTCGTGCTGACGGAACTCATCCCCGAAGCTTTGCTGGATCGGAGCCCGGGGATCATCATCGAGCTGAACGTGTGCTGAACTCGAAGGTGTCGTACGTTCGGTGCTTGGATCGGTCGGATCGTGAAGACGTACGACTACATCAACCGCGTTGTCATAACGCTTCCGCTTACGGTCTACGAGGGTACGTGGACAACACTCTCCCCTCTCGTTGCTATGTCATCACCATGATCTTGCGTGTACCTAGGAATTTTTTTGAAATTACTACATTCCCCAACAGTTAATCGCCGACATCACCACTCGGTACGGCATACCGCACAGCATCATCACCAACAATGGCACAAACTTTGCCAAAGGAGCCCTGGCTCATTTCTGCGTGACGCAGGGCATCCAACTGGACTTAGCGTCCATTGCCCACCCGCAGTCAAACGGCCAGGTTGAGCGAGCAAACGGCCTTATCTTGTCCGACATCAAGCCCCGACTGGTCGAGCCTCTTGAGCGTTCGGCCGGCTGCTGGCTCGACGAGTTGCCGCCGTCCTCTGGAGCATGTGCACAACTCCGAACAAGTCGACCGGCTTAAGCCCTTCTTCCTCGTCTACGGTGCTGAAGCCGTCATCCCGACGGACATAGAGTTCGACTTCCCGCGAGTCACCATGTACACCGAGGCGGATGCCAAGGAGGCGCGAGAAGACGGCGTCGACCTGCTGGAAGAGGGCCGGCTGTTGGCACTCGGCCGGTCCGCCATCTACCAGCAGAGCCTACGCCAATACTACAACCGCAAGATGAAGCCAAGATCCTTTCAAGAGGGAGACCTTGTGCTCCGGATGATCCAGCGAACAGCCGGCCAGCACAAGCTCACGGTGCCTTGGGAAGGCCCCTTCATCATCAGCAAGGTGCTGGGCAACGACTCCTACTATTTGATTGAGCTCAGAAGCCCAGAGCACGCAAAAGAGATGATTCAGGCAAGGAGACGGAGAGGCCGTGGAATGCAAATCTCCTCCGAAGATTTTACAGCTGAAAGCAGTATGTATCACTCTACCTTTTGTACCATGTACCAAGACTTCGGGTCCCCCAAGGCGAACTCGGTGACTGCCCTCCTTTTATCTATGTGATGAGCATTATGCCCATTTTATTGTTTTTGCTTTATTACTTCCGCCTGGCACCGGGTCGACCAGTCGGCCCGGAGGTTTACCGCCTTCTACTATATGCCGCATCCTGCAGCCGGACAAGTAATGTGTTGGCACCCGAAACTTCCTCTGCCAGAAGCCGCAGTTCACAGAGCGACAGCATAGCGGGTAGAGGCGGCAAGACAGTACCCACATGAAAAATGGCTAAGGAAAAAGCACATATAGCTGAGGTCGGCACCATGCCTGCCTGGCCAACTGCCGAGCAGCCGGCCGGCTGGCCTCTGCCTCCCTTGCAAAAACCTCCAAACGGCTAAGTACTTGCCCTCCTGCAAAAAAGACTAAGTACTCAAACCAGCCGCAGTCCGCAGAGCGGCTGCTTGGATGGCAAGAGGATAGCCAAGGGAGGGCGGCAAAGGAAAAAAGCAAGGAGTTCACGCAATGAAAGCTAGGGATTGGCAGAACAAAGCACAAAGTTGCGATAGAATATTTACATAGATAAAGGCCGATCGACCGACATTCAGCAAAGTAAAAATACACCCCGCAGGTGGAACTGTGCGAATTTAACAAAGTTGTCCAGACTAGTAAGCAGAAAAAAGATAAAATCCCTAAGGAGCAGCGGAGGATTCCGGTTGGGTGCTGGAGTCGACAGTGCCGGTTGGCGCAGCAGACGGCTCCGACGGGGCACTGACATTGATGGTGCCAGTTGGTGCAGCAGGCGGCTCCGGCTGGATGACGGAGTCAGCTGCGCTGATTGGCACGACAAGCGGCTTTGGCTGGGCGCTGGAGTCGGCAATGCCAGTCGGGGTGGCGGAAGGCTGGATGACGGAGTCGGTGGCGTCTGTCGGAGGCACGGGCGGCTGGTCGGTCTCCACCTGGCCGCCTCCAGCGGCAGTTCGCGCTTTGGACCGCGGGTCGTTGCTGGAAGCCCGGTCAGGGTGGCGCCGATCATCCGCTCCAGCCTCCGGCATGTCGATGTCATTGTCCTCTTCCTCCTCCTCCTCATCATCCTCCTCCTCCCCCTCCTCTCCTTCATCGCTGGAGTCGATGACTTCGGTTGAGTCCTCGTTGTCCTCCGGGTTCAGCCCGAGCCACTCTTGCGGGGCTTCGCCGCCTTCCTCGACCACCTAAGGAATGAAGATACTGGTGTCGGTGAAGTCGGTGATCGCCGCTACCCTGTTGACAAGCTCGGCCTCCACCGCTTCCAGCTCCTCCTGCGGTTCTAGCCGGAACGTGTCCAACTGGGCTAAGTCTAGCCCAGGATATGTTGGGGAACGTAGCAGAAATTCAAAATTTTCCTACGAGTCACCAAGATCTATCTATGAAGAAACTAGCAACAAGGGGAAGGAGAGTGCATGTACATACCCTTGTAGATCGCTAAGTGGCAGCGTTCAAGAGAACGGGGTTGAAGGAGTCGTACTCGTCGTGATCCAAATCACCGGAGATCCTAGTGCCGAACGGACGGCACCTCCGCGTTCAACACACGTACAGCCAGGTGACGTCTCCCATGCCTTGATCCAGCAAGGAGAGAGGGAGAGGTTGAGGAAGACTCCATCCAGCAGCAGCACAACGGCATGGTGGTGATGGAGGAGCGTGGCAATCCTGTAGGGCTTCGCCAAGCACCGCGGGAGAGGAGAAGGACTTGGGAGAGGGGGAGGGCTGCGCCAGAACTTATAGGTGGGGAGAGAGGGGGGCCGGCCCCCTTAGATCCCATCTAGGGTTGGGGCGGCGGCCAAGGGGGGAGGAGTGCCTCCCAAGTCAAGTGGAGGCCCTCCCCT